>NW_022987963.1:0-49763 GCF_902827165.1 Trematomus bernacchii
TTGAGAGAGAGAGAGAGAGAGAGAGAGGGAAGAGAGAGAGAGAGAGAGAGAGAGGAGAGAGAGAGGAGAGAGCGAGAGAGAGAGAGGAGAGAGAGAGAGAGAGAGAGAGAGAGAGAGCTGCCCCAGCAGCAACAATAAAAACAGTCTCTGTGAAAACCTCCTCACAGCCTGAAGACACCGCTTTGAAGACATTACAAAGAGCTTTCAGTCTGTGACAGTCCAGGTAGCAGAGAGGGATTGTCTCTTTGTCAGAGAGAGAGAGAGACTAACAAAGAGACAGAGGACATGATGTCATAAACAATGTCACTGATGGGCTTACCTGAGCAGGTGAGAGTCAGGATGATGGGAGAGGAACGTGATACTGCTGCACACTCCCTCAGAGCAGATCCAGACTCAACACAGTCAGAGCTCATCCACCATGTAGATCTCAATGAGGACACCTCTCTCTGTCCCACAGAAACAGCAGAGCCACAGTCGAGCTCTCTGCAGGCGACTCCTGCTGCCTTCAGGGTCCAGAGAGAGTAATAGTCCCCCACTGGTCTCCATTCTCCCAGATGTTCCACCTCCAGGTCTCCTGCACAGCGACTCTCTCCTCCCTCCAGCTTAACACCACCAGGCTCTGAAGAGAAACAAGAGAGAGATCAGAGAGAGAATAAAGTGAGTTTGATGAGAACAGAATGAACCAATCACAGCTCCTCTCTACCTGAGCAGGTGAGGCTAACAGCTGTGCCAGGTGAGCAGGTGTTTCTCTCTGAGGCTGAGCTACAGTCCAGGAGAGCAGACTCATGGCCTCCACACTGGAACTCTTTGGTCCACATTGGAGCCTCCCCTTCTCCATAGAGCGCCCCCTGGAGGACTGAAGGAGCCCCACAGCCCAGCTGCCGGCAGACCACCTGAGCATCCTGCTGGTCAAAGTCAGCCTCACACACTGAGGACCAGGACGGGTTAGACTGGTCAGAGTTCACCTCCAGTCTGCCTGAGCACAGACCAGTCCCCCCCAGCAGCCTGACAGAGTCTGCAGAGGACAGAAGATCAAACAGAGGTCAAAGACACACGATAATGTTTTTCATTTCATTTCAAACCTTTATTTAACAAGATTGGTCCCTTGAGATCATAGATCTCTTTTTCAAGGGAGATCTGCAGCAAATAGGTTCCACATGAAACATAAAACAAACATAAAACAATAAAGGACATCATACATTATATTTACAGGCTACATTTACATAGTTATCGACATTTACAAGTACCCATGGTATCAAAAAGTATTTCACTTAGCCTAGCTTTAAATTGCTCAGTTTCAATTCTTGCTGAAGATTGTTCCAAGCAAGTGGAGCTGCGCACATAAAAGCTGTCTTCCCTAAGACAGTCCTTGCTCTTGGCACATCTAACAAGACTACATCATGCGATCTCAGACAATAGCTGCTTGCAACTCTCTGTGTTATCAGAGAGCAGATACAATATGGGAGTTTACCCAACATGGCTTTATAAATAAACGTGTACCAATGACTGAGCCTCCGTACAGTAAGTGATGGCAAACCTGCCTTGGTATACAGTGTACAGTGTATCTCTAAAAGAGATGAAACAATATTTCAGAGATTCAAACTGGACTCAGTTCCAACATGAGTTGATGATGAACAACAGAACACATGTTTATAAGAACACAGACTGCAGGTACCCTCACATCTACATCTGATACCCTCTAGCAAGTGGTCTCCATTAGTGAACCCTTTCTCTGTGTCTTCAACAGATCCTCTGCTCCTTCTGCTCAGGGACTCAAAATAATGTTTTAAAAAAAGCTTTTATTATTTCTCACCTATCTAATAGAATCTGATCCTAGAACAAAAATCCCATTAGAAAATGAATTCTAAAATGTGAAAGCCAAAGGAGCCGGACTCTGCTCTGAAGGAGCTTCTCTGGGTGAAGGACGCCTCGAGGAGCCCCTGCTGAGCTGATCAAAGCTGTGTCCAGGAGGTCTTGGTGCTGTTATGGTGGAACCCAAAGAACCTGCTGCTGGAAACCAGAGGCTCAGAGAGAGGTGGAGCTGAAGCAGGAGTCCTTTCAGACTGGTTGTTCCAGGGGACTCCTGAGGCAGCAGACATACATGTCTCCATCCACACAAATATGTTTCAATGCAAACTCAAATACTTAGCGTTTTGTAAAAATGCAAAAAAAGTTTCACAAATATATTTCTGATCCACACACAAATAGTTATTGTTTTAAATAAATGCAATATAAATCCACAAATACATGACTTTAAAAGTGTTAAATGTTGTGCATCAATAACAGATTTGATGTTGTTACATTTCTATAAAAAATGCTTTTGTGAGTGGATTTCTGAGACACCCTGACGCCACTAGATTCACAAATGAATGTATTCAAGATGGGAGTTTCTGTAGCCAATCAGATGTCTGCATCATTTAAGCCAATCACATGAGTGCATCCCTTTCAAGCGAAATGACTGCCCTGCCCACTTCCCGGTAAAACTAAGGCATCAGAACGAAGCGGAAAACAATGTTAATATCACTTCTACTCTAGCTTGGAAGAACACGATATGAGGTCCATCCTAAGTCTCTGAACTTGAGTCCATGCTTCCCTCACTTGCATCCTTTCCTCCACAAGAAGAGGGAGGGAGTAAGGAAATGTGTTTTCAGAGCAATGAGACGTCCTTTCCTCAGAGTGTGAAGTTAAAGGACTTCCGTTTGTGATTCCTGATCGCTGCTGGATCGGCTGTCAGTGGCTTTAACAGCTGCACACTTCTGACAGAGTTTGTGTTTGCAGACATGTTCGCTGTTCTATTCCTAATAAGAGGCTCCCAGTTATCACTGCCGGAGCAGCAGCAGTGTGTTACCTGTCTCACCTCACACCTGCACAGTGGGGGTTCTAGAACATTTTACATGGGGAGGCAAAGAGGTCAAGAGGTCAGGGTGGCATGGGAGGGGCCGACAGTACGTGGTATGTCATACTGTATATAAAACCTATTTATTGTTAAATCATGGCCGAACACAAGTGTTCTTAATGCACAAGAGAAACAAGGTGTTCAGACTAACAAACTAACATATAGTATAAAACAGCAGAAAGTACTCATGATACCCTAGAACTCTGTTTACTGTAAGTACAGTCAAAGTACTTAGTTATAATGAAGTACACACATGACATCACCCATCTCTTCAGAGAGCTAGAGGTGACCTGTGCAGCAACACATTTCAATATGTGTCAATACTAAGAGCTGCTAGATTGAGCTGCTGTGATGGAAGATGTGAGGAGAAGAAGAACATACCATGTGGTCCAGCTGGAGTCTCCTCTGCCTCCTGATCCCTGCCTCTGGCCCTCTTTCTGACACTTCATCTGTATTCCTCACATACATGTCTTCTTCTTCACTAATGTCTTCATCTTCTCCTCTTCCTCCTGCTCTGACCCTCCTGGTCTCTTCATCTCCTCCTCTTCCTCCTGCTCTGACCCTCCTGCTCTCTTCATCTCCTCCTCTTCCTCCTGCTCTGACCCTCCTGCTCTCTTCATCTCCTCCTCTTCCTCCTGCTCTGACCCTCCTGCTCTCTTCATCTCCTCCTCTTCCTCCTGCTCTGACCCTCCTGCTCTCTTCATCTCCTCCTCTTCCTCCTGCTCTGACCCTCCTGGTCTCTTCATCTCCTCCTCTTCCTCCTGCTCTGACCCTCCTGCTCTCTTCATCTCCTCCTCTTCCTCCTGCTCTGACCCTCCTGGTCTCTTCATCTCCTCCTCTTCCTCCTGCTCTGACCCTCCTGGTCTCTTCATCTCCTCCTCTTCCTCCTGCTCTGACCCTCCTGCTCTCTTCATCTCCTCCTCTTCCTCCTGCTCTGACCCTCCTGCTCTCTTCATCTCCTCCTCTTCCTCCTGCTCTGACCCTCCTGGTCTCTTCATCTCCTCCTCTTCCTCCTGCTCTGACCCTCCTGGTCTCTTCATCTCCTCCTCTTCCTCCTGCTCTGACCCTCCTGCTCTCTTCATCTCCTCCTCTTCCTCCTGCTCTGACCCTCCTGCTCTCTTCATCTCCTCCTCTCTGGTACAGATGCTTGTGTAACTTCACACGTTAGGGCCATGTAGCTGATAAGTAGCATATCATAAATAGAACATCAGAAAGTATTGATCAAGCGCACACAGGCAGCTGTGTTCAGACCCAGTTTGACGGTAAAGGATGTATCCTGGTTTCATTGATCTGGCCTCATGGCTGTGAGCAGTGGCACAGCAAGACCCTCTGGGGGCCCCAGAAGAGACATGCCCCCAACCCATCCAGCATTCAGCTAACGCTCTCATAACACCAGCTGCTCCTCAAAGTACCGTGCACTGATGCATATTCACAGAGAAACATTCATTTAGCTGTCAGTGGAAATTGTAAACACTGTGTCCTAAATAAAGGAGGTTAAATATAAAGTCTCTCTCATATTAAATATTACGTATGTTCTGATTTTAAACCTTGTGTATGTATTGATTACACCTGATTACCCGTAATAAACAAACAAAGCTTCTGCCACATGAATATCAGACGGATTTTCATACAGATTGTGATGGATACTAAATGAGATGTCACTCTGCTACCAGATGAATGTTCAGTGACGTTTAAATCATGTCTGGATTTGTTCTAGACACTTTTTAATCTCGGTTAACCCCCCCATGAACTGTGGTTGCTTAAAACGACTGTCTTAGATGATGTCACTGATGATGTCACTGATGATGTCACAGATAAGTTTACCTGAGCAGGTGAGAGTCAGGAAGTAGGGAGAGGAATCTGATGCTGCACACTCCCTCAGAGGAGATCCAGACTGAACACAGTTAGAGCTGATCCCCCACACAGGTCTCTCTGAGGACTCCTCATATCTCTCTCCCATAGAAACAGCAGAGCCACAGTTGAGCTCTCTGCAGACGACTCCTGCTGCCTTCAGGGTCCAGAGAGAGCCCTGCACTGGTCTCCATTCTCCCAGATGTTCCAGCTCCAGGTCTCCTGCACAGCGACTCTCTCCTCCCACCAGCTTAACACCACCAGGCTCTGAAGAGAAACAAGAGAGTGATCAGAGAGAGAATAAAGTGAGTTTGATGAGAACAGAATGAACCAATCACAGCTCCTCTCTACCTGAGCAGGTGAGGCTAACAGCTGTGCCAGGTGAGCAGGTGTTTCTCTCTGAGGCTGAGCTACAGTCCAGGAGAGCAGACTCATGGCCTCCACACTGGAACTCTTTGGTCCACATTGGAGCCTCCCCTTCTCCATAGAGCGCCCCCTGGAGGACTGAAGGAGCCCCACAGCCCAGCTGCCGGCAGACCACCTGAGCATCCTGCTGGTCAAAGTCAGCCTCACACACTGAGGACCAGGACGGGTTAGCCTGGTCAGAGTTCACCTCCAGTCTGCCTGAGCACAGACCAGTCCCCCCCAGCAGCCTGACAGAGTCTGCAGAGGACAGAAGATCAAACAGAGGTCAAAGACACACCATTTTTTTTTTTATGTCAATTTATTGAACATGTCAGAAACAAAACATACATCAATACTAATAATAATATATATTGCTTCTTCCTTTTCTTCCTTCTCACTCATAATAATAATAATTATACCAAAGTACAATAAAATAAATAATAATGATAATGCAAAAAAAAAAAAAGAAATAAAAAGAAACAACAACAATAAATCTTAAATTAGTCTCTGTCGTGTTCAACAGGGGCAAGAAGAAGCTTAAAAAACTTTTCTGGTCCTACCCCTTCTAGCATACATTTTCCTTGCAGTATAAATGAAGTAATTAGGTCATCGTCATCATTTTTCTTTTTTTTTTTTTTTACAAAAACAATCAGGAAGTAATTACTTTTATAATTACAGGAAATGACAAAAGGAATTTGTACAGGTACTGTTCATAACCACTAATGGTTTGGCTCTTGAATAATACTTTCATTTTATATAAAGTTGTACAATTTTTCAGTGCATCACTACATTTATTCCACAGACTAACACCTTTTGATGAGATGCAATGAAGTTTGGCATTTGTACGTACGGGTGGTTTTTTGAAAATGCAGTTTCCTCTCAACATGTGCATGCCTTCTCTCCGTGTAAAAAGTCCCTGGACACCATGAGGCAAATGATGATTTGCGGCCTTGTACATAATTTGAATGGTTTTATAGTCAACCAGGTCTTGTAGTTTTAGTGTTTTTAGTTTGATAAATAATTTATTTGTTGGTTCTCTGTACGAAGTTTTGTGTATAACTCGTATTGCTCTTTTTTGCAGGATGAAGATAGGATGTGTATTTGTTTTGTATGTGTTCCCCCAAACCTCCACACAATACATCATGTATGGAAGTATGAAGGAGCAGTACAGCATAAACAAGGAAGCTTGATTAACTAGGTATTTGGCTTTATTTAGAATTGCTATTGATTTGGATATTTTGGCTTTGATATAGCTTATATGTGGTTTCCAACTTAATTTATTGTCTATGATTATTCCAAGGAATTTTATTTCCGTTACTCTTTCTAGTTGGACGCCATTTATAGTGAGTTTCTTCTCTGTATTGGTCGACCGATTCCCAAATATTATGAGTTTGGTTTTGCTTGCGTTCAATGTTAATTTATTTTGGTCAAACCAGATCTTCATCCTGCTCAGTTCCTTTTCCATTGTGACCAATAGCTGTTCTAGATTGTCCCCACAGCAGAGTAGACTTGTGTCATCTGCAAAAAGAATGGTTTTAACAGTTTTTGATACTTCACATATGTTGTTAATATACAGAATAAATAATAATGGCCCCAAGACAGAGCCTTGAGGCACCCCGCATGTAACCTATAGTAGTTGTGATGTATGACTTTGTATTTCAACGTACTGATTCCTGTTATGTAGGTAGCTGGATAGCCATGATAGTGCAACACCTCTAATTCCATATCTCTGTAGTTTTTTTAATAATAGTTCATGGTCAACCGTGTCAAATGCTTTTTTAAGGTCCAGAAATATCCCTATTGCATATTCTTTCTTTTCTATTGCCTTAGTAATGTGTTCCATAAATTCTATAACTGCAAATGATGTGGTTCTGTTTGCTCTGAAACCATATTGTTGTTCATAGAGTATGTTATGTTTGGTGAAGAAGTGATTTAGTCTTACATAGTAGATTTTTTCCAGTATTTTAGAAAACTGTGGGAGCAATGAAATTGGTCTATAGTTTGACAGTACATGTTTATCTCCAGATTTATGTATCGGTATGACTTTAGCAGTTTTCATTTTATTTGGAAATACACCGGTTTGTATTGACTGATTACAGATGTGAGTTAGTGGTTTGGCTATACATTCAATAATGTTTTTAACTGTATACATGTCAATATCATGACAGTCTGTAGACCTTTTACTCTTTAGTTTTTTAACTGTGTCAATAATTTCATTTTCATCAGTCCCTCTTAAGAATATAGTTTCCTTCACATTTATATCTTTACTTTCTACACCTTCACTACTACCAGTATTTGGAATTTCCCCAGCTAGACAAGGACCAACATTAACAAAATACTCATTAAACTGTTCAGCAACTAAGGTCATGTCATAAATGACTGTATTGTCTTTTGACAGAAAACTGTTTGGGTGCTGTGCTTTTCCATTTCCTTTTTTAATAATGGTATTTAATACATTCCATGTGTTTTTAATATTATTTTTGTTATCTTCCAATAATTTGTTGTAATGATCCATTTTGCTACATCGTATTATCTTTGTTAATTTGTTTTTGTATGTCTTGTATTTTTGTTCAGCCTCTACTGTTCTATTCTTTAACAAGTCTTTATATAATTCATTTTTCTTTTTACAAGCATTTTCTATTCCCTTAGTGATCCATGGTTTTTCAGCATATTTTTGTTTCACAATTTTCTTTACACGAGGACAATGTTTTTCATACAGCCCTGATAGAATATCTAGAAATGATTCATAAGCTTCATTTACATCTGGTACATACACTTTGTTCCAGTCTTGTTTACGCAATTCTTCTTTAAAAGAATTAACAGACTCTGGTGTTTTGTGTCTTGTAATTACGACTGTTCTGGTGTCTTTTTTGATCCTAGTGTAAGCATTGGGTTGAGAGGTCATGTGTTGTGAGCATGCGCAGTCGGGGCTAGAGTGGTGTGTGACATGTGTGTGACTCGACGTTAATAAACGGAGGCATCTGTGACGCTCCAAAAAGTACTAAGTTCCTGAGTTCTTGTTACACAGAAGTATTCTTGAAGCCTTAACACCTCGGACGTTACATTGGTGGCAGCGGTATCGGAGTGTGTTTTATCTGCTCTTGGATTTTTCTTTTCTGTGGACAATTACTGGACTTTCTGGTCGGCTCTGCTGGCTAGCTGTGCTAACGGTTCTAGCGTCGAAGCGTCATGTTCGGAGGAATGAAGGGAGACGGCGATATGGAAGACGATTATAACGGATGTACTGCTGCTTGGACTGGTTCTGTGAGTAGTGATATTAGAGTGGAGCTGCCGCCGATGTTTAGGGGCGACGGCCAGAGGCAGTTCGCTACGTGGATAAGACAGTTTGAAGCCGCTGTTCGTGCTCAGACGAGGGGTGCGAGGGGCACGAGCTACGCAGCTACCTTGCTGAACATTCTACCTACCAGACTGGACAGTGCAGCTTTCCTACTGTGGGACAGTTTACCGGCAGATGTGCAGGGTGATTACGAACGTGTGAAGGAGAAGCTGGCGGCAGCTTTTGGCCAGAGACAGTTCCTGCTTTATTTCCAGACGTGTGTATCTGCACGGCCCGCCAGGCGAACGAGTGTTTGGAGGTGTATGCGGCGGACATTTCCAGACTCGTGGCTGAGGCGTTTCCCGATTATGACCGCGCTGCAGTAAATGGTGAGAAATTCAGACGTTTTTTTGGCTGGCCTTGATCCTGCACTTCAAGCAAAATGCCATGAACAGGGGGCGACTGATATGGAGGAGGCGTTGATAATTGCTGGGCGTTGTGAGCGGGCCAGGCAGGCAATGAGGTCGAACACGCCTGGTTTGCCCTACTGTCCTCCGCATCCTGCTGTTGTTGCAGCCCTAAATTCACCGTCGGCTGGTGTTTTCGACTGTAAGGCTAATACCACGGATAAGCTCATAAATGTGGTTGAACGCCTCACCTTGAAGGTGGACAACTTACAGACTGAGGTAAAAGGCTTGAGAGCGCATAACCGTGGAGCTGAGAATGGCAGAGGGAGCTCCGCCTTGACCTGGGATCGTCAGCAGGACCAAGTGGAGCAGAGGGTGCACCGGCGTGCCTGCCACTGTGACTGTGGCGGGTTTGGTTGCAGATCTACCACCGGTGATTCCCACAGGGACGACCGCAGCAGGGGCCGTTCTCCTCAGCGCAGACCGCAGGATGGTTTTGGTGCCAGGGAATGGTCTCCACGTGAGCGGGGAACCCGAGACACCTCTGCGGACTTCTCACCGCGACGACCGGGCAGCGATGTCCCGCAAGGACCACACAGCCCTGGGGAACGTCAGCCAGGGCATGGAGTGAGGTTTTTGTCTCCCTCTCGGCGGTCACCATCTCCATCCTCACACGGACGGCTGCAGGGAAACTTCCAGTGACTGGCGTCGAGACCCAGATGCCGGTTTCACCACTACAGGGTCAAATGGACTATTCTGCTGGGAAAGCGCCTGCTCGTGCATTGGACTCTTGTTCTGTGGGTGAGTCTAAGCCCACAGCCTATGTTAGAGGACTTGTTGAGGGTGTTGATGTTACTGTTTTGATTGACTCTGGGTCCAATGTTTCACTTATTTCTGAGGACTTCAGAATGTCCACGTCTGCCTTACGTAAACGTGTGCTAAATACCCAGTACACTTTTTCACGCACAGTAAATGGTCAATTGTTGGACACTCTGGGTACTGTGACTCTTCCCATACAGTTGGGGGGCAAACATTGGGAGCAGGCTGTGCATGTAGTGCGAGGGGCAACACAAGCTATTCTGCTGGGGTTTGATTTCATGTTGCAGGCTCGAGCTGTTATGGATGTTGGTCGTGGTCTGCTTCACCTGGGGGATGTTGATATTCCTCTCATGCATGCCACAGATTTCATACCAGAATGTTGTTACATCTCTATGTCTGTTGATGCTATTATTCCCCCTTTCAGTGAAATGATTGTCCCAGTTAATGTGAATATTCCCCGTACTGCTGGTCTGCCCATTGACTCTTTCTTAGGCTACCTGGAGCCTGAGGTGCGTGATAACGTGGGACTTGTGATTGCACGTACAGTTGCACCGGTGAAGAATGGATGCACTGTGGCAAGGCTGCTCAACCCGACAGAGGAGTTAAAGCTGCACACCGGTTCCCATTTAGGTGTGTTGCACCATGTTAAGGACTGTGATCTACTCACCCCCGCTGAGGTTTTCCCCTCTCAGCAGGGGGCTACCCCTCTGCCGGATGTGGCTGGTTTCCCGTTGTCTGCTGAACAGAGACTGCAGCTGCAGGCCTTGATGGGGAAACACCAAGGGGTGTTCGGCTCTGGGAAGGGCAGAACAGGAAACACCGGTCTGATCAAACACCGCATACAGACAGGTGATCATTCCCCGGTCAAGCGTCGGGCCTACCGTACTTCGCCAGAAAAACGGAAGGAGATAGGCAGACAGGTTCAGCGCCTGTTGGAGGATGACATAATTGAAGAGAGTTGTAGCCCGTGGTCCGCCCCAGTGGTCCTCGTCAGGAAAAAGAACAACACATGGCGATTCTGCGTGGATTACAGGGGACTCAACTCTGTGACAATAAAGGATTCTCATCCACTGCCACGGGTGGATGACACATTGGACGCATTGGCGGGGGCCTCCTGGTTCAGCACCTTGGACTTTTCTGACGGTTACTGGCAGGTGGAAATGGCTGAGGAGGACCGCGAAAAGACAGCATTCACCACTGGCCAGGGCCTATACCAGTTCAAATCCATGCCTATGGGTCTAACCAATGCACCCGCTACCTTCCAGAGGGTTATGGAGCTGGTGTTAAGGGGGCTGCCATGGCACATCTGCATGGTGTATCTTGACGATATACTAATTTACAGTAGTTCGTTTGAGGCCCACATGTCTGCTTTGGAGGAGGTCTTCATTCGGATTGGGGCAGCTGGGCTTAGATTGAACGCCAGGAAGTGCCATCTTGCCCGTGATCATGTGGTATTCCTTGGTCACGTCGTCTCCGCCGGGGGGCTTCGTCCTGACCCCCGTAACACAGATAAGGTGAAGACTTGGCCAGTTCCACGGTCCGCTACAGAGGTGCGTGCTTTTCTGGGTCTCTGCTCTTATTATAGGAGGTTTGTGAGGAGTTTTGCCCAGCGTGCTGCCCCCCTCAACCATCTGACAGGGAAGGATGTCCCTTTTCAGTGGACGGCGGATTGCCAGGGGGCATTTGAGTTTTTGCGGGATGGTCTTTGTGCCGAACCTATCATGTGTCACCCGGACTTCACCAAGAGTTTCGTGCTGGGTACAGATGCTTCGCAGATTGCTGTGGGGGCTGTGCTGTCACAAGAAGTGGATGGCCTGGAGAGAGTGGTGGCCTACGCTAGTCGCTCCCTCACAGCAGCTGAACGGCGTTGGTCCACCTACGACAGGGAGCTGTGGGCGATAGTGTGGGCAGTGCGTAATTTCAGGCATTACTTGGGTCTTCTCCCCTTCACAATTATCACAGATCATCAACCTTTGTTGGGTCTGCGACGACTTCAGGTTGACAATGACAGGACGGGGCGTCGTAGCCGTTGGGCTCTGGAGCTGGACCCATACGACTGGATGATTGTGCACAAGAGTGGGGCCAAACACACAAATGCAGATGCCCTTTCACGCAGGCCTGACACCACTGAAGCTTTGGAGAACTCAGGCAGTCTCGATGCCACATCCGCTCCCTTGAGTACAATTCTCCCTGGCGCTGGGGACAGTGGTCCTAGTGATGTGTGTGCTGTGGGCACTCCTGCCACGGCCCAAGCCCAGGGACCGATTTCAGGACCTCCTTCTCCTGACTCAGGGTCTTCAGTGGACCAGACCCTAATCTTCACTCTGTCACATGATGGCTCCGGTATTAGGGAGCTCCAGCAAAAGGATGCAGACATCGGACAAGTTTTGGCCTGGCTGGAGCATGGCCAACGGCCCCCTAGATGGAGGTTAAAAGATGCTAGTCGGGGTGTGAAGAGACTTTGGCATGAGTTTCCCCGGCTGACTTTTGTGGAGGGACTTTTATGTAGAGTTGTTTGGCTGTCTGAGGCAGGGCAGTCTACTCAGGTTGTTGTTCCTGCTGTCTTAGTTCCAGAGGTCCTGGGACACTTGCATGGTGCTCCACTGACTGCTCACCTGGCGTATGATCGCGTTTTGGCACGCGCAAGAAGTGTGTGCTATTGGGCCTCCATGCACAGTGACATTCGTTCGTGGTGTGACCAATGTTATGCCTGTCAGAGAAGGAAGTCCCCGGTGCCTAAACACCATGCCCCCATGAGAACTTCACATGCAGTTAGACCTTTCCAGCGGGTGGCGGCTGACATACTGGAGTTGCCGGTCACATCAAAAGGCAACCGGTATGTGTTGGTTGTTGAGGACTATTTCACAAAATTTGTAAATCTGTATGCCATCCCCGATCAAAAAGCCCCGACGGTCGCGGAGTGTCTCTTCCAGAACTACATCTTGGAGCATGGGGTAATGGAAACTCTGCACACTGATATGGGCAGACAGTTCGAATCAGATGTTGTGAGGCATTTGTGCGGCGTGTTAGGTGTGAAGAAGACGCACACCACGCCTTACAATCCGAAGTCTGATGGCATGGTAGAGAGGTTTAATAGGACACTTATCGATCAGTTGGCGAAATCTCTTCTATCATGTGAGGGGGAGTGGGACTCTTTTCTGTCACAGGTCGCATTTGCGTACAATACCAGTGTACATTCCAGCACAGGCTTCACGCCGTATTTTCTCACGCATGGCAGGGAGGCCAGGACTCCTGTGGATGTTTTACTGGGTCCAAAGCGGGATGATCTGGTGCAGGGTCCCCGGGAAGACTTTGCTGGTTCCCTTCTCAGACGCTTGGACACGGCGTTTGATCAGACAAGGGATAACAATTTTGCTGCAAGCAGCAAACAGAAGTCGTACTATGACGCCAGAGTGAGGCACGACCCGTATGAAGTCGGGGATTTGGTGTGGTTAAATGATCCCACTGAGAGCCGCCGTAAACTGGCTCCCCACTGGAAGGGGCCTTATCTGGTGCAGAGGCGAATGGATAGGGGTGATGAAGTGGGGGTCACGTACCAACTAAGTAGCCCGTTTGGGGATGAAGCCTCTCTCCAAACTGTCCATTACGACAGACTACGGCGATACAACCTGCCGGTAGCCTTTCCCTTGGAGGGACCATCAAGGTCTCTCTTACACCTTTCTCAGCCTCTTCCGTTGCAAGATGCAGTCTCCCCACAGAGCTCTGGACGCTTGAGGTTTTCCGATGGGGAAAGTGGCTGTGATCTTGGGCCGGGTTCTGGGGCTGGTGATTCCCCTGAGCTCGAACAAGCCGCACCGACGGTGTCCCGGGCTGGGAGGTTAGCGCGGCCTCCTGTCCGATTTTTGGACTTTGTTATGGGCTGAATGACTGGTGGTTACGTGCTTGTGTGATTATTTTCTCCTGTGTATTCTATGCTGCATAATTGGTTTTTTTCATGTTTCGAGTGTGCAGGACAGGGGAATAAGTTATGTCATACCTAGTTTGATGTTTTATTTGGGCTGTGGATGTGTTTTGTTTGTCATTGTTTTTATTCAAAGATTTTTTTTCGAATGTACGTCATGCCTGCATGTATTATTCTGCGGGGTAGTGTGTGGTTTGTTATGTTTTTGGGGTTTTTCGTGGTTGTATTGTTTTTTTATGTTTTGTTGTGTTTTCACCATGTGTGTGGAAATGGGGACATTTCTTTCAGTAAGGAGGGACGCATGTAAGCATTGGGTTGAGAGGTCATGTGTTGTGAGCATGCGCAGTCGGGGCTAGAGTGGTGTGTGACATGTGTGTGACTCGACGTTAATAAACGGAGGCATCTGTGACGCTCCAAAAAGTACTAAGTTCCTGAGTTCTTGTTACACAGAAGTATTCTTGAAGCCTTAACACCTCGGACGTTACACTAGTACAGTTCTGTATTGTTGCAAAGACTGGCAAGTGATCACTTGTGTCATTTATTAATATTCCACTTATTACTTTCCTATCCATAACATTTGTGAATATGTTGTCAATGAGTGTAGCACTGTGTGATGTTATTCTGGTCGGTCGTGTGATTGTAGGATATAAACTGTTGCTATACATAGAATTAATAAATTCTGTAGTTGCATTGTGTTCTTGTGGGTTCAGCAAATCAATATTAAAATCTCCACATACAAAAAGCATTTTCTTGCTGCTTGTGTAGTTATAAAGTTCAGCTAGCTTTTTCTCAAATGTGTCAACACATGATCCTGGTTTTCTATACACGCAGCTTATCAGAAGGTTTTTAGATTTTTTGATTTCAATTTCTACTGTTATGCATTCCATGATGTTGTCTAAAGCAAAAGACATATTACTGACAGATCTACTTTTATAACTTTTGTTAATATAAAGTGCAGTCCCCCCAGCTTTAGAATGAGTCCTAGTAGTAAAAAACATGTTGTATCCCTCGATTTCAACCATGTCAGCTTGCTCATCACTAAGCCAAGTCTCTGATATTGCTAGGGCTGTAACTTGTTTCTCCAGTTGCCTTAAACAGTGTTTGATCTTTGATACATTTGAAATTAGGCTTCTGCTATTGAAATGTAATATTGATATTGATCCATCCATCAATCCATTTATTTTGAGTTGATCTTCTGTATAGTATTCACATTGGTTATGGATGTTCTTGTAGAAATTATTTTCAGGGTCAATATCCTTTTCAATGTCTTGCGATTTATGTTCCGTGTATTTGAAACATTTCAAGTCCAGTTTTTTATATTCAGCAATTTTGTCCAAGCTTATCATGGGTGTTCTTAGTGTGTTCATTTCAGTGTGTAGCGATTGAGTTACCTTATGTTGATTTTGATGTTTCATTCATCAAACTGATCCAACTCGGTGATGTCCCTGATAATGAGCACTTTCGCCATCTCTGCTGTTGATCCGTTTAGTTTGATGAAAATTTTACAATTTGTCGACCATGTTGCTTGAATCTTGTTTTGTTTCTTCAGTATACGTGCTCTCCTTGCGATGTCCGCGTTCTTCTTCGTAAGGTGTTCGTTGATGTAAACATTGGTCCCCTTCAGTTTCCTTCCTTGTCTGAGGAGTGCATATTTCTTTTTCCTGTTGATGAACCGGATTATTATTGCTGGGGTGGCTGTTGAGTTCTTGCTCCGCAGGGCATGACAGGCCTCAATATCTCCGCTGTCAACAGATATGCCCTTGCTGTCCAAAAAGCAAAGCACCTGTTGCTCCAGCGACTCACGGTCCACCTCCGGAGCGTCGGCTCCACCTCTCCCGGCGGCGGAGTCCTCTGAGGCCGCTGCCACCCTGGCATAGCTCCGGGGTCTGGTCTTCAGACCGTTGATAATCAAATCGTTCATCCTGGTGTATTGTTCGAGGTCGTCCACTCGATTCTCCAGAAAAGTGATCTTTTTGTCCTTTTAAATGTTCTGCATTTTCAGAGATTGTATTTCTCCCATCAGCTCCATGATTTTATTTTGCTGGGCCGCGACTGTTTTAATTTCGGCTGACAAGAAGTCGAGAGAATTCTTGATCTCCTCCACCTCGTCAGAGTTTGGATTTTTCCTGAGTGCCATTTTTGCTCTTTAGTTATGTTTATTTATGTTATCTCTCACGTTCTCTCAGGTTTTTGTAGCAGCACTCGATTCCATGTGTGCACTCACTTCCGCCCCATCAAACATTTGCGGAGTGACAGGATCTCGTCACGATAGAAAGAAGGACCATCAAAGAGATGAAACAATATTTCAGAGATTCAAACTGGACTCAGTTCCAACATGAGTTGATGATGAACAACAGAACACATGTTTATAAGAGCACAGACTGCAGGTACCCTCACATCTACATCTGATACCCTCTAGCAAGTGGTCTCCATTAGTGAACCCTTTCCCTGTGTCTTCAACAAAACCTCCTCCTCTGCAGATCCTCTGCTCCTGCTCAGCTCCACCTCTGCTCTCACACAGACACTTTCAAAAGGTTTCATTCTTTACTCTTACATGTGTGTTTCACATGTGTTATCTGATTGGTGTTTGTAAACACGTTGTTCTTCAAACATGGCGTCATCATTGAATTCAAGCTGTTGTTTGTATATTGATCTCGTGTTTTCCATTAAATGGTGAATTGTATCATTCTAGAGGTGGAGGCTCCAAATAACCCGGTGGGTTTCATGACTCTTCATATCAGCCGTGCTCCAGGCTGCAAGGAGTGAAATGAAATGTAATACTGCTTGTTCATTTCTTTTGGTTCACATTACATTGATACATTTTAGAGACACAGAAAGCATAGAGAGGCAGAATCTGGAGTGAGACGGCCCCTGCTGTGAGGATGATGGTTCTGGCCTCTCCCCTCTCACTCTTTTGAAAACTCTGAACATGGATTCTTGTGACTCTGTAAATGAGTGCTATATTTTCCTCCTTCATCTGCGGGGTCTGTGGGACGTCCTACGTTGTGTTTGCGCCACGCTTCGACTATGTGAACTATGTAGGCCAATCACAACAGGCCATTTTACATTGGCCTGTTGTGATTGGATAGAACATCTCACACAACAGAAGCCTGAATACGTTAATAAATGTTGCTTCTAATTGTATTGATTTTTTAAAGGGAAACTTATTTTTGCTATTATTTAATTATTTAATTATTCATTTTGATAATCAAAAATAAAAATCCGGTAAGCTATATTTTCTCTCTGTCATTGTTGATGAATGAGTGGGTGGGCCTATAGACCCAGTAGCCCACCCACAACGCCCGGCTGCTTCATACACTGTTCATCATTTGTTATTTGGGTTTGTGTATTTTTTAATTCTAAAAACAAGAAAATGAAAACAATAAATGAAAATCGATGATGTCACTGATGATGTCACTGATGATGTCATAGATGGGTTTACCTGAGCAGGTGAGAGTCAGGATGTCTTTAGAGGAATCTGATCGTGCACACTCCCTCAGAGCATATCCAGACTCAACACAGTCAGGTCTGATCCACCACACAGGTCTCTTTGAGGACTCCTTTCTCTCTCCCACAGAAACAGCAGAGCCACAGTCCAGCTCTCTGCAGGCGACTCCTGTTGCCTTCAGGGTCCACTGAGAGTAACGGCCCCCCACTGGTCTCCATTCTCCCTCATGTTCCACCTCCAGTTCTCCTGCACAGCGACTCTCTCCTCCCACCAGCCTAACACCAGGCTCTGAAGAGAAACAAGAGAGTCATGTACCTTCATTGATATTAGCATATTTTAATAATTAATCATTTATACTATTAATACTTCCGAGTGTTAATCAGTTCATTAACTCCAGCTCTCTATAAACCGGTGGTGGGAAGTAATAAAGTACATATACTCAAGTACTGTAAGTACAGGTTTGAATTACTTTACTGGAGTATATCGTTTTATAATACTACTACATCACATGTATTCAACAAAATGAGTTCAAGTACTGTAAGTACAGGTTTGAATGACTGGTAACACTTTATATTACGGTACACATATTAACCATCAACTAGTTGTTAATTAACATGCATATTAGCAGTATATTGGCTCTTTAGTAGTCATTATAAAACACTTATTAATGCCTTATTCTACATGACCATATTCTACAAGTAATAAGCCATTAGTTGAGAGCTTTTCCTCAATAACCCTCTAATTAGTGCTTATTTATTGCAAGTAAGGAAGTTGTTGTACATGAGTTTTGGTCTTAATATGCGCTGCTCAATATGGGCCTAATAAGGCAGCAGTACCACAAGAATAGTAATTATCCCATAATAACACTTAACAAATATGATCTATTCTTATGTAACAAGACATGAAACTGTAAGTGTTAATTAAGTCTAAACAACTCAAAATGAGGTATTTCTATCTAAGAACATGTTCCCTATTTTAAAGTGAAGTCTTGTTCATAACCAATAAGCTAGTAGTTTGACTCTAATTGACCTGAACAGGTTCCCTATTCTAAAGTTGCCTCCTCTTCACACTTTGTAAATACATTATAGCACACAACTACTGAGATGAACCTCAACAGTACATGAACAAAGTAGGCACACGTTGAAATATCTGTTTTATTAATGAACCTGTCAAGTTTCTCCAAGGCTGAGAACATATGCAGCCTGTACTTTCTAATGAAAACAGATTTTGAACAGATGTTATGTATTTGTGATCATACTGTGTGACCTGCTTGTATGTACTTACACACTAGGTGTACTGTTCTCTCTCTGTGTTGTACTGTCTCAGTGTGAACATAGATTAAACAGCCAGCCAAACTCTTTTGAGAGCCAGGGAATGAGCAGCCATGCTCCTTTATTGACTTATTTGCAGTCCACTGACATTCAAACGGAGTATTAATGATGGTACTTTAAGCATTATTTGATCCTAATACTTTTACCTAAGTAGATTTCAATACCAGACTTGTTCTTGTTACAGTATTTCTACACTGTGGTATCACTTCTTTTCATCAAGTATAACATCCCCCCCCACATCTATAAACTAATAGGACCTGAAACATGAAACATATGATTAAGTAGCTTTATCCATAAAAGCTGCTTAAGAAAACAATTATAAAGAACATTTTCAAAACTGCTTAGAGGGAGATTTCTCCTCTTTTGCCTCTCCTCCTTGCTGCAGGCTAAGCACCGGATGTTGATGTGGTTTGACATGCAGCTCCGAGATAGAGATCAGCACCCCCGCCCTTACATACTCTCACTACTCTCTGGACCTGAGACAGTGACAGCACGTAATGGAGAGACCAAACTTTACCTCTGAGAATGGTTCATCCCAGTCAATACAAGAGATCCTGATTGGAATCATTTTGACTATTTTTTAATTTAGTTTTGATTACCCCAAAGTCATTAAAGAATGGGGGATTTGTGACTTTGATCTTAGCTATCCCCATTTTACTTATTAGAAACTGGCAAAATGGCCTTATCAATCGGCCAACGCTGAGTTGTTTATTGATTTATCCCTTTTTAGCAGAAAGGAGAGTTCAGTTGTGTTATTAGTTTCTTCCTATCAGGGAGCAGTTCAATAAGTAGAATAATGTTAGAAGGTTTTTAACTGCTAAAAGTCATTAGAATAGGTTTGCTCACTTTGGAGATTTTGACCAACTTCCTTTTGTAGTATCTGGTGTTTATCCAACTCCTGGTTGGTAGTAAGGAATTTAAAACCAAGTAGATGTAACAATATTTTTAAGAAAATGTGTGATATTTACTATAGCAATTTTTCAGTCCCTTTATAGACGTTCTGTTGAGTGGTTGGTTGGTGATGGACGCTTATATCAGAGAGAAGATTTATCTGATCATTTGTTGCCAGCATCTAGGAGGGGTCTCTCACTGAGACTCTGCGGGGATAACAGGGAACCACCTCGCTGGTATGTTACAGAACATTTAGAAGACTATTTTGACATTAGTCCTAGGGAGCTTGGGGAAGGGTCTACCTGTCCTCCTCCGGCTAAGAAGTCTAGAACTTCTGTGCCACCAAACTAATCTTTTACAGCAGCTGACCAGACGAGGGCTCCAGAAATGCTGTGGACCTGACCTGCCGACATTGTGACGTTAAAAGTGCAGAGTATCTTGATTTATTTTTAACATCATGTTACTATACATTTTTGACTACTTATGATAATGCTGTTAAATTGTTTAAGGGGAATAGAAACTCTGCTAAGGTTAAACTATAGTTTCACATTATGGGTTAGGCTCACTTTATTAATGTTTGACTCTGGCTGGGTTTGATATTACTTTTGCATTGTTTTAATTGGTATAAGGGTATACAAATTGGGGGTTAGGGATTGAGGGTCCTGAAGCTGCCCTAATTACCAAGGAGTCTCCCAACGACACAGGGTTTCTCCTCCAGGGGCAGTTTAGATACTGCTCTGGGGTTCTACCAGCCCACCAACACCTACTACACTATACACTCCGTTTTGCTATCCTAGCGGTCGGACATCCGTGGCTGGAGTGCCTACATAGGGATACGACGGGCAGTTTGGTGTTAGAGGCCACGCTGTAAACGCCCCCCTAAGCAGATTGCGTTGATCTTGCGTGTAGATTCTGGGGGGTTTTGAAGTCCTAAAAAGATTGGACGGCTGTTCAACGGAGCCTTATCAGCACCGGAGTTCAGTATCGGAGACGGCCTAGATATTAACGTTGGTTGTATCGAAGTTAGATTCCTTTTCAATGTGATGATCTGATGGTATTTATAAAGTATAATCATGAAAAGTGGTGGTGATGAAAAGGTGATGATGGTTTGTTGTTTACCTTTGAAGTATATCCTGGTTTCACAAACATGGTAAAATCATAAATGATGAAACTAGGATCAGTTAGTGGTGAAGTCTTTAAACTACATCATGTTTTATGATAAAGGTTGTTTACAGACTGTAATCACTTAAAGAGTAACAGGGTGAATAAACTGAACACTTTACCTGTTGAGTTGTGTTCTCCTTCAGCCTGGAGTCCTGAGGAGAAATCAGAAGATAAGGTAAACAGAGTTTTCTATCATCTCAGGAACACGTCAGTGAACTCACTCTGGAGTCATTTCACCAGTTTACTCTAGCTGAGAATAACACGTTCATACAGAGAAGTCACATATTCAGAGTTAAAGCAACAGTTCAGTTTAGAGAATATGCTCCTTCAATTCAAATGAGTCATGGTGCACCATCATCACACTGAAACATGTTCTACAGCAACAATTACATTAGGAGGAACCACAGAGGAAAGAGATGCTGCCAGTTCCCACCTTCTGCTGTCACCTGAACGCCTCACTCCCCTATCACTAACTGCAGACATTAACTAGCTGACCTGTACCTGTTTTAATATGACCTGGTATAGTGTGTGTGTGTGTGTGTGTGTGTTTGATGCTCTGAGTTTCCGATTGCATGTGTGTGTATCCTCAAGTGTGTATGTGTTTGTGTGTGAGTGTGTGTTTTTGTGAATGTATTTGTGTGTGTGTGTGTGTGTGTGTGTGTGTGTGTGTGTGTGTGTGTGTGTGTGTGTGTGTGTGTGAATGCATGTGTGTAATTGTATGAGTTTTTGTGTAAGTGTCTGTGTGTGCGTGTGGATGTTTGTGTGTTTGAGTGTGTGAGTGTATAACTGTATGTATTTGTGAGTATGGTGTGAGTGTTTGATTGTGTTTTTGTGTGTCTGTATGTGTATGTGTGTATGTGTGTGTGTGTGTGTGTGTGTGGTGTGTGTGTGTGTGTGTGTGTGTGTGTGTGTGTGTGTGTAAGACAGCCAGGGACGTGCACAGACATTTTGGGGGGCAGGGGCTCAAGTGAAAAAAAGGGCACATGCCATAATCATTTATTTAAAAAAATGTAAAACTAAAAGTTAAATATAGTTGCACATCTCTGGCTTACCGACCAATTAATTTTAATACACTCACGCAATTGTTTAATACTCAACATAATTCTACAAAATAATCAGTTAACACAGAGACAATGCTCTACTTTAGTATTCACTACAAGAGCAGACATCAACAAAGGAAACTATGCCACAATGTGCATGCTTTCTATGCTACTAGTTAAAATTGCTATAATAATTAGTTTATTTTAGCACAACATTAAGTCCTTTGAATTATTTTTGTGGTATTCAAATAAATAACACTTCAAAATCAACAAAAATCTTCACACAAAACTGAAAAAGTCTGTTCTCTACATAAATATGCAAACCAACCTACACTCCAAACTACAAGTAGGGCTAAGTTTAGTTACAATTACACTTAGTGCATTCTGCTCTCCTCTCCTACTCATTTACTTAATTTAATTGGACAAAACACATCAAAAATGCTGAAAAAAACGGTGCAAAAATATTTATTAAGAACATGCAAAAATACTGCAACTTTACTGAAATTATTTAAAAATGTCTTGAAATCTGAAATTAAATATTTTGTTAATAACTTCTTTTGTTACTAACTTTCTTTGTATCTTTCTTTGCACTTGGAAGTTGTTAAATATGTTTTCGTGTCTTCACTTGTTGTCTCTCCTTCCTCCCTTACAGCAGCAACCTTCTGGGGGCCATGTCCCGTACATGTTTATTACTTCACTGGATAACAGGAATGTCCTTCTCAATAGCGAGGAGGAGGAGATCAGAAAAGCCTCTCTTCTGTACTTTGGCTTCTGAGTGTGTCTTTCACACACTGGCAGCTTAGTCATTTGTTCATCACCAGTCACCTTCAAAATAAACCAAGAAAAGCCGGCATAATGTGGGACAGTAAAGTGGGAGGTGCTGCTACCTGTCTGTCTGAAGGGACTGCCGATGTCCGCATCGCTGTGCGCGAGACGTGGAGGGAGGGAGGGAGGGAGGGAGAGAGGGGAGAGAGAGCAGCGGAACTTCAGTCTAATCTCCCAACCTGATATTTTTATTTTTATTCAATCAATATATTTTTGGAAAGTGTGCGCAAACAGCAGTAGATACATATTCATTTATTTAAAAAAGAAAAGAAAAGGAAAAGCACCCCATAAAAAGGGCACTTTCTCTGGAGGAAGAAAAAGGGCAGGGGCTCAAGCCCACTTTGAGGTCTATGTGTGCACGTGCCTGAAGACAGCATGAATATATGGAACCCACATCTGTCTTAAAACCCAGACTTTATGAATGTATGGAACCCACATCTGTCTAAAACCCAGACTTTATGAATGTATGGACCCCACATCTGTCTAAAACCCAGACTTTATGAATGTATGGAACCCACATCTGTCTTAAACCCAGACTTTATGAATGTATGGAACCCACATCTGTCTAAAACCCAGACTTTGTGAATGTATGTCTATAAACCAGATGGTGTGTGTGTGGTCGCCCCCTACAGGTCAGTAGCTGAACGTCTCCAGGAAGCTGCTTCCAGTCAGTGACCTCTGCTCTTTCTGATGATGATGATGATCTCTGTGTTTACTCCAGGATCCTGCCTGATCTGATCCATGCTGTACCACCTTCAGAAGGGGGGGGGGGAGGGTGCATGTTTGTGTCCTCAAGTGTGTGTGTGTGTGTGTGTGTGTGTATGTTTGTGTGTGACAGTGTGTGTTTTTGTGTATATTGTTTGAGCATCCTCCCATGGGTGTGTGTGTGTGTGTCTGTAAGTTTGTGTGGGTGTTTGTGTGTGTGTGTGTGTGTGTGTGTGTGTGTTTTTGTGTGCATGTAAGTTGGTGTGTCTGTGTGTGTGATGTGTGTGAGTGTGTGTGCATTTGTGTGAGTGTGTTTGACAAATATCAAAGTATTTGGTGATAAAACTTGATGTAAGACTTTGTTTGTGTGTGTGTGTGTGTGTACGTGTGTATTTAAATTGACCCCACTGATGCCTAAAAAAGAGACTGTGTGTATATATGGATCCCACCTCAGTACCTCTGTGTGTGTGTCAATGTAAATGTGTGTGCGTAAGAGTATGTGAACATGTGTTTTTGTTTGTGTGTGTAAAACAGTGTGTATATAGACCCCACTTATGCTTAAAAACCTGACGGTGTGTGTATTTGGACCCCACTCATACACACACACTATATCAACCACAGGTAATTCACA
The DNA here is from genome assembly GCF_902827165.1 of Trematomus bernacchii. Lineage (NCBI taxonomy): Eukaryota > Metazoa > Chordata > Actinopteri > Perciformes > Nototheniidae > Trematomus > Trematomus bernacchii. The sequence goes on from NW_022987963.1 coordinate 23,613, forward strand.
ATAATAAACAATGGTGTAGGCAGACTCATTCAAATATGCAATAATAGAGATCAGTGTAAATGATATAATAGAGGTGTTGGAACGTGTTGGAGGACAAACACTTTGAGTTGTCTCTACACAAATATTAATGCCTTAATATAACTGAGTATAAACACACTGATGGGATGTTCAATACAACATTTATTAACCCAAAGACAAATAGAATAACAAACTGCTGTCAGAGTGTGTGTGTGTGTGTGTGTGTGTGTGTGTGTGTGTGTGTGTGTGTGTGTGTGTGTGTTTTTAACTTCAATGTAAAGAAACACATCAGGTTCACATGGAGAGGACACTAGATCCATCTGCACACTCATCATATACACTACACACTTCTCTTGGCCTTGTTAACACCATAGTCCCTAATATATTTGTAGAAAGGCAGGACATGGAATTAAATTGAGAACATTTCTCATTGCGGAGGACCCCTGTTTTGTCCCCCCCCCCCCCACTTCTCAAACCAAAGTCAAAACAAACTCTTTCCGTACTTTCTGCTGATTATGCAAACTGATGACGTGTCTTCATTTGATCTTATCGAAGTTACAAATAATTATAAAGAAACATGTACGCACATCCCAACCACACACACACACACACACACACACACACACACACACACACACACACACACACACCACCAGCGATAAGGACAGGGAGCTATTGCACAACTGTGAGACACGCTCTCTGTGGAGGCGTCAGCGCGGCCTCCAATGAAAACAACTCTTAATGTCTGAATATAAAGACGATGATGGGAAGATCAATAAAATATTTATTTACCCAAAGAAAATAGAGTACAAATCTGCTGTCAATGTGTGTGTGTGTGTGTGTGTGTGTGTGTGTGTGTGTGTGTGTGTGTGTGTGTGTGTGTGTGTGTGTGTGTGTGTGTGTGCATCACTGCGTAGAGACACAGAAATGAAGAGCAGCATAGAAACCACGTTTGAAACACCGTGTGCACGGCGGCACGATCACTGGGAACACAGCACTCAGGAGCAAGGCACACACTCACAATAACTAAACAAAGCAGCTTTGCTTGGGCCTTCAACTTGGGCAACCGCTGACCGAGCAGCAAACACAGAATACAGAGTAAGCACCAAGATGTTCATTCCACATGCAAACCATCTCCCTACTGCGTGAGGCTTTTCAGGTTCCCACATTCTGCAGTGGAGACCCCGAAAGTTAAGGCAGACTTAAATGCCCCTATGACACTTGGCATGGCTACCAGGGTCTTGTGGAAGGTGGTGAGGAGTTTATTAATGATCCATTTCCCATCACCTCGGGGCGTATAGAGCCTTCAATTGTGTGCAAAGAAACAGTTCGAACACAACATACTCGGCTTCTACAAGTTTAGTGTTGCTCAATTCCTGATTGGTCTGAGTGTGGGCCAATCACAAATCACAAAAGTCTATACAACACATGTAGAGTATTTGACGTAGGATATATTTAATACATTTGAATTACTATCTAAGATCACACACATCGTAGCATTAAAGTGCACCATGTCTGTGATGGTGCCGTGTGTGTGTGTGTGTGTGTGTGTGTGCGTGTGTGTGTGTGTGTGTATCTTGTTGTCAGTGTTTACGAGCAGTGATTTCTTGAGAGATCACAAAGATATTTGAATATAATAAATAATAAAGTGGATTATTACCTGAGCTACAGACCAGTAGCATCAGCAGCAGCAGCAGGTGATCCATGTCTCTCTTCTGTCTCTCTCTCTCTCGCTCGCTCTCTTTATTCTGAGCATCTCATGTTTTGTCCTCGCATTATATCAGCGTAAAGCGAGAGGTGGAGTCTCTCTGGAAACATATCTGATGGTATTGATATGGTATTAATATCTGATGGTCACTTCCCGCTCTCTTCTCTCTTCAGCTACATGTCAAATCATCACATCAGAGGCTGAACATGATCCTATTTTGAGGGAAATTATCCAACGCTAGTCTTTAAAAGGAGAACAAGTAAACATACATTTCTAATTTAAAATAACAAACTCTTTCACACAGATACAGAGTAACTAACATTGGGGTTTGCTGCTTAACATTTTTAAGCAAGCAACTTGTTACGGCTGCTGTTTCTGTCTGCTCGTTAACCTGTCTGAGATTGTTTCAGCTGTGTGTAATATGTAAATGAGCTGTGTGGTTGCCCCAATGTCGTTGGCTGTCATCTCCTAGTCCTCCTCCGAAGACGCTGATTGGAGCACGCCGGGCCCGACGCTCTCCAATCCCCGTGCAATCCCAGAGCACACCTTCCGGAGATTACTACAAAGCCTGGGGACAATTATCACTCAGGAGGCTCTGCTGCAATCAGACGCCTCACACATATTGCTCCTGTGTCGTGGACACTTCAGTTGAGCTATAGCCTGTGTTTGACATTTGTAATCCGTGTTTAGTATTGTGTGTTTAGAGTGTTTATACGTGTGCTTAGAGTAGCGAGTGTTTAGTTCATATTGTTAGCTGCGTTTTCCTGCAGCCTCCTTCCAATATGGCTAATTGGAAGAGAACTGCGCCCTTTTGGCTTCTTTGTTTGGCTTAGGCTTCTTTTGACCTCATTTTGTTGTGCACCTTTGTTGTTGCTCATTAAATCCGATTATAATACTTACCAAATCCATCTGGTGTATGTTATTTTACTCATCCCTAGTGGGTTCGTAACACAACTAAAGAACTAAAAGCCAGACTGAACAAAGGCAGGTGCAAAAAACTAAGTGTGTGAAAAAGTAGAAGAAGGACTCAGAGATCAGAGTCACAGAGCAGAGGACCAGAGTCCAGGGAGGAACAGGTTCAGGTGGAACCAGCTTGGTTCCCCTTATGAAACAAAAATATATTGTAATATATTGGTAAATATAATACAATATACTGGATCATACATTTCCATATATGGGAAAGTAGTTCTTATATTTTTAAATATATTGCAATATATGCATGGACCATGTATGGCTATATATTGATACATATAAAAAAAATATTGCAATGAAAACAAAAACTGCACTATACATTTTTATATGTAATAGTTTTATTGAAACACGCATTTATCTTTCATGAGTTACACAAGTTTACATAAAATTGAACAGATATTCATAAACAGTTATCTCACTTCGTTTTGTATAGTTACCCACTTTATATATGAACATATGTTTGATGGTATATATTAAAAAAGTACAAATACTCCATTGTCCATTGAATGATGGAAAATAATATACAGTTTATAAATATATACAGACACACACATATATGCACGCGTATATATATATGCATATATTCAAATATATATATGCATATATGCACGCATATATATATGCATATATGCACGCATATATATATATATGCATATACATACAAATATGCATATATATATACACATATATATAAATATGCATATATATATTCACATATATATATATATATATGCATATATGCACGCATATATATATATGCATATATGCACGCATATATATATATGCATATATATATATAGGCACATATTTTTTCATTCTTGAATATATTATAATATACTTACTTCTTATTTCTATTTGTTTAATATATATGTTTATTTTGAAATTGGAAATAACACAGTACTGAGATATTCTTGGAAATTAAATGAGAATCCATAAAACAGCTTGCGTTTGGATTCTGGCTACGGCCGACCGGCTATTTGGAGTGGAATGCAGCCCATCCACGGCAGACAGCCCAAACAGTATTTGAATGCGCCACTTCCGGCTGACAGTGGCTGACCTCCGTCTTCACTAAACATAACTCTCTAAAACGTGTTAACGTTCTCATTGGACACATTACGTGCCAGTGATCATCACCAATCAATCTCACAGATTTCGGGGAGGCCCCCCCCCTCTCCAGCAATAGATTGATCTGATTGGCAGATTCAAATCTGCGTTGCCACCTCTGTCTGTTGATGATGGCGCTGTCAAAGAGAAAGCATTCATCAGGTGCTTCGCAACGGAAAATTAAAAAGAAACGAGAGGAAAATACAGCACGAGAGTCAGGTATGTGTGAGCATTTAAAACTATTTTAAATTGAAATAATTCTGCATGTACACTACAAGTAGTCTAGGTGCTTAATCCGTATGTCCCGTCTCTCGGCACTACAACAGCTACATTAGCTAACGTTAGTTAAATTAGCTATGTTAGTTCCCTCGTGTATAAGTGTATAACCGGTCCGCAGCACATCCCACACACACCCCCACCCCCCCCACACACACCCCACACACAACCCCCCCCCCCCCCACACACTGTACACACACACACACACACGCACATGCACATGCACACCGCACACACACACACACACACACACACACACACACACACACACACACACACACACACACACACACACACACACATACAGTGAAGCTCTGTTCTGATAGGCTGCTCAGGAAGGCTGTTAACCAGAGGTGAACCGTCAGGGCCTTCAAGGTATTCAGAGAATACCCTGGAACACTCAGATAAAACTAACAAAAAATAGATTTAATTATATAAATAAAATGTAAATAAAATGAATAAATGAGAATGGTATCTGTGTTGTTGATCTGTAATATTACAGTGTTACGTTGATTTGTTTCTCCTTCTTGGTCCATGCACTACGCATTTCAGTGGTTTTGTGTTAGAAACAAAATGCGACCAATCAGATGTTGTTCTTGGTCTCTGGGTAGGGTATCATTTAACCAGGTATTCTATATCCTTGATAGAAGGCCCTGACAGTTTGATCAACCCATCATATATTGATTTGTAGCCAATGGGCGTGTTCTTTCAGAGTTTCCCTCGGTTCCAGGTGCTCTAGGCCCGGTAGTTCACTGGAGAGAGACAGAGGAACTAGAGAAATGCCACGGAGCAATTAATCTGAAGTTTTATTGTTTTAACGTTGATATGGAAACAGGTGAAGATGATGTTGTTGCAGAATTGTTGTCAATACCTTTTCAAGACGATAATTCAGTGAAAAGACGGACATTATAACGGCGGGGGGGGGAGTGGTGGTGGGGGGTGTGTGTCTACAGAAGGTCCAGTTGTGATAGACACGGTTCACCACTGGTGTTAACGGGGCTGAAGTGTTGTGTAGACTCACATCAATGTTGTAAATGCTCTAAAAAAATACATAAGAAAAACCCTTTATTTGTACATTTGTCATATCGTGATTTAATAAAAAAATTGTTTTGTTCAATTGCATTTTAAAATAAAAACAAATATGGTCTTTATTTATAATTGTGATCCAACAAAGGTAAAGGGCAAATATGAACCTTATCAGCTGTTTGTACGGCTTGTAGTTGGGATAAAGGGAACATCTGTTGAGTATGTTTACATCCAATTGTTTGGTTGTGTTCATTTACAAACCCAGTAGCTCAGCGGGACTCCAGACCCCCGAACACCGGCTGAATAACAACGATATGAACGCCATCCAAGGGTTAAAGTGAACTCAGATAAACAGGAACACTCTCAGGGGGCTCTAGAAGTTACAGCACCCCCCCACTGTAGATACATATGTGCAAAGCGTGTAAATATAGAATTATGCAGCATATTTAACTCGTATGCTTAACCTGTATATAGCATGACATGTTTAAGCCTATATGATGATTGTATGTACATGTCAGAGTCCTGTGAACAGTGTGTGTTTACTGAGGGAGTGATTGAGACATCAGAGAGCACCGTTAGCATGTTGCTATCTCTCTGTCAGATCTCAGCTGTCACCAGGAAGTGATGGGGGGGGGAATCAGTGAGTGTGTCCTTATGCAGTTGTGCAATATGCTGCATGTCCTTATCACTGGTGGTGTGTGTGTGTGTGTGTGTGTGTGTGTGTGTGTGTGTGTGTGTGTGTGTGTGTGTGTGTGTGTGTGTGTGTGTGTGTGTGTGTGTGTGTTGTGTGGGTGTTTGTGATGGGTGTTTTTTTTATAATTCTCTTTAACTTTGATAAGATCACATTAAGACCACATGACGTGTTTGAAACAGTTCAGTAGGAGACCAATTTGAAATAACAAACTCTTTCACACACATACAGAATAACTAACATTGGGGTTTGCTGCTTAACATTTTTAATCAAGCAACTAAAGAACTAAAAGCCAGACTGAACAAAGACAGGTGCAAAAAACAAAGTGTGTAGAAAAGTAGAAGAAGGACTCAGAGATCAGAGTCACAGAGCAGAGGACCAGAGTCCGGGGAGGAACAGGTTCAGGTGGAACCAGCTTGGTTCTGACTATGGAGAGGTTCTGTAATCCTCATTAATAAAGACTCAACATGATTGGTTAGCTTGATTTGAGGTGTGAACTCTCAGGAGTCCCCCTAGTTTCAGACAAATCCCCCCCGCTGTGTGAAGGCCTCTACAGTGAGTCACATGATCAGGTGTTTCTGTAGGCCATGATCTCAGTGTGAACAGAGGGTCGTGCTGCCGTCCAGTCGCTCTCTGTGTTCATCAGGGTGAGATCTATAGAAGGAGACAGACTCTCTCTGAGGACGTCTTGATTCTCTGTCACTGACTTTGTTCAATCGCTCCATTAAAGGAAAGACAAAGAAAGTTTATTGATAAAGCATCTTTCAACACGAGGCCATTCAAAGTGCTTTAAGAGCATCAAGAAACACATATATTCAAATATAGATTCAAGTGTAGCTCACTTCCCTGAACTGCATTTCTGAGGAACTGATCATGAAGACGCTGATGGATTACAGATTACAGAAACCGTTTCCTGTCTCCATGACGACCAGGGCGCGCTATCAGATTAAAGCTGTCAGTGTGAGCAACAATTTGTGACGCGTTCAGGTCTGAGGATGCCTTCAGTTACTTTATAATAATTATAATAATAATACATTTCATTTATATAGCACACTTTAAAAACAACGTCATCTCAAGGTGCTTCACAAAGCTATCAGGAGAAAATAATAAAACAAATAAAATAAAAAGATATCTTTATAAACTTTATAAACTCACACTCATTGACCCGGCTCATTTACTGTGAAGAACGTTTTCAATGACCACACACTACACACACACACACACACACACACACACACACACACACACACACACACACATACACACACACAACACACACACACACACACACCACACACACACACACACACACAGACAGCCCCACACACACACACACACACACACACACACACACACACACACACACAGACACCCCACACACACACACAACCCCCACACCCCCACACACACCCCCCCCCACACACACACACCCCCCCCCCACACACACACACACACACACACACACACACACACCCACACACACACACACACACACACACACACACACACACACACACACACACACACACACACACACACACACACACACACACACACACACACACTTAAGCTCTTTTCTGATCTGAAATTCCTTCAAGTTATTCAGAGAATACCCTGGACCACTCAGATAAAACAAACAAAACATTGATTTAATTATAAAAAAAGCACAAATGAAATCGCTCACTAGGTGAGGAACAAAACTTACAAAATATCATGGAGCATAAATCAGCCTTGAAAAAGGTGAGTAATCGCAGGCACGGTGACTACTTAGTAGGGTGTCAAGGGCCCTTTCTCATTTCATCAATTCCCCCTCCTCAACTCCTCGACTCCTCGGTCCTCCGGTAGTGACCCGGAAATGAATTTTAGCGCGCCAGGTTGAAGGACATCTCATTTCTCTAAATGCACATCGAGGACCGAGGATCGAGCGCCGAGGAGGCTCTCTGGAGGAGCTATAACCGAGGATACACTGATGGGTCCTCCACGGTCCTCCACGGCTCCTTCGTGGATGCATTTCCGGGAACAGAGATGTTTCAAAGAGTTGTGACGCACGGCCGGACTTATCTCAGCCAATGACAGCTCTGCATGCATCCCCTGGATATTATTTTATTAACTGCTTTCATCGCGACGCAATGTTTACAGTGAGAACAGCTGTGAGGTCCGTGCAGAAAGCGGAGCAGTGTGTATAATATATATCACTCAGTATAACAGGCCTACTCTCTTTATTTGCTTTAGTTTAGTAGATATCTACAAACAAAGAGTCCAGATTTTTCTAAAACCATTTAGTGCTTCACATAATAAAATACACAACGGCTGTTGCCTGATTATATGCTTTAGGAGCTGTAGGTGCTAATTATTCTATATATATATATATATATATATATATATATATATATACACCTATTATACGTTTTAGTTACTTGTGGGCTACTTAACATGAATAATCACAGTTACTATCCTTTTACTCCATCACATTTCAAAAAGAAATAGGCTATTCTTATTTTAACTCCACCACAGTAATCCATCATCAGCTTTACTTTTTAGATAAAGATTTAACTCACAATTGATCATAACTCAAAATACATATATTTATATATATTACCAAGTGGTTTCATGTACAACCGACACAAGTATCATGCTAAATTAAGCTAAATTAAGCTCTGTTGCTTGGATATCACTAGATCCTGTTACAGCGTAATATAAAAGTACATAACAATTGATGTGTAAATTAGCATAATTACTAGCTAGCTGCTAGCTGCTAACTACCACGGCCGCCTCGTGAATATCAAAAAATATTTGTTTCTCCGAATCGAAGGGGAAAAATACAAAAGCATTGGACACAATTTAAACCAATCAATGTTGTGTAATTAACAAGGATAATCTGGTGTTTTTGAGTTGATGAGTAGTGCAGATATCACTGTAAAAGCTCCAAATAAACCATCAGTTGTGGTGGCTCTACTCTTCAGCCACCTCCCTTGTGAGTGTGTGTTCCCTTTCCCTGTCTGTGTGGGCGTGGTGGCTGTCACTCCTGGCTCCCGGCTCAATCTCCACCTGCTGCAAATCTCCACCTGGTGCAATCAGCTTTACACACCTGATTCCCATTCAGCCATTTACTAATGGTATATCAGCGGAGGCTCCACAACATGTCAGCGCCAGATCGTTGTTTAAACCCCAGTGGTAACTCTCAGCCTTCTTAGCCGATTTAAAACTATTTCTCTGTACACGGAATACTTTTCTCATCTGTTTCTCTTATGCTCCAGGATCACTATCCAGCCGCCTTGTTACCATCACCTGCCGCCACCAGTCATCATTCCAACCGGATTACTCTCCACACTCACCAGTCTTCATTCCTACAGGATTACTCTCCACGCTCCTCCACCTCACAATAAACCTTTTTCCAACACTCTGCCGTGTCCTGCGTTTGGGTCCTATCGGATATCGTAACAGAACGATCTGGCCAGTATGGACTCAGCGGACACAGGCCACCAGTCCAAGACTGCGGACGAACTCAGCCAAGCCCTGGCCAATCAAGGTGCTCTCGTGGGGCATCACGACGTGGTTCTCCGTGAGGTTGTGGAGACTCTCCGGAACCTCTCCACTAACGTGCAAAGGATCGGCACACAAGTGGAACTGCTCACCTCCCAGTTTTCTCCCCCGCAGCCCGCTGCACAGCCGACAGCTCCTCCCCCCGCTCCTGCCGCACCTCTCCATCAGCTACGAGAGGCTGTTATTCCTACACCGGAGCGATACGCTGGAGATTTGGGGTATTTGTAGAGCCTTTTTGTTCCAGTGTTCGTTAGTCTTTGAGCAGCAGCCTAGTACTTATCACACAGATGGGGCTAGGGTTAGCATATGTAATGAGTCTGTTGAGGGGGAGTGCTCTAGATTGGGCTACAGCCGTTAGGGAGAGCCAGCCACACATTTGCTCATCATTTGATACTTTCATTTCCGAATGAAAAAAGTTTTTGATCACCCGGTACGGGGGAGGGACGCTTCTAGGCGCCTTCTTTCTCTCCGGCAGGGCTCCCGTAGTGTAGCCGAATTTTCAGTTGAGTTTAGAACAGTTGCTGCTGACTCAGGCTGGAATAACGAGTCATTGCAAGATGTTTTTCTTCAAGGGCTGAACGAAGCAATTAAAGACGAGCTAGCTGCTAGGGATGATCCAGTTAGCTTGGATAATTTAATTGCCACAGCTATCAAGATTGATAATCGCCTCAGAGAGAGACGCAGGGATAGGAATAGCCGTCACCCCAATCCCAGCTACTCCTCACTTGATCCCCGAATTGGCACTGCCACTGCCCCAATCTCCAGATCCTTTCCGACTCCTTTCTCGGTTTCACCCCCCCGAAGATGAGCCCATGCAAGTGGGAAGGGCCCACCTCTCACCATCTGAGCGGGCTAGAAGGATCCAGGCTGGGGAATGTGTTTATTGCAGCCAAACCAGTCATCTAGTTTCCTCCTGTCCTAATCTGCCAAAAGGTCAGGCTCGTCAGTAGCTGTGGGGATTCTGGCGAGCCCTTCCTCCTCTCTCAACCCCCGACCCAGAACGCAGCTAGAAGCCGTTCTTTGCTGCAACCAACAGTCACTACCCCTGCTCGCCTTAGTGGACTCGGGGGCAGACGAGAATTTTTTGGACATTGACATCGCAGCTCAGGCAGGAATTCCCTGCGAAGTGTTGGATTCACCTCTTAATGCCAATGCTCTTAATGGACAATTCCTGGCCCAAGTCACTCACCGCACCAAGCCAGTAAACCTCATTCTGTCTGGAAACCATCGTGAGTTTATTCAGTTTCACCTTATTTCCTCACCTCATGCTCCCATAGTGTTGGGTCATCCCTGGTTAAGAACACACAACCCCCAGATTGATTGGATAACTGGCAAAATCATTAGTTGGAGTTGTTTTTGTTTATCCTCATGCCTGCAGTCTGCCCTTGCCGCCAGCAGAGGCCCGCCGCTCCACCACCCAAGATCGAGCCGCCTGACCTGTTATCTGTCCCCATGGAATATCATAGCCTAGGAGAGGTGTTCAGTAAACAGCGAGCTCTTTCTCTTCCTCCTCATCGACCCTACGACTGTCCCATTGACCTCCTTCCCGGGGCCCCTCTGCCTTCCTCACGTCTGTTCAACCTGTCTCGCCCTGCGAGAAAATCCATGGAGAGTTACACCCATGACCCCCTGGCTGCTGGTGTCATCCGCCCATCTCCTCCCCGGTCGGTGCTGGGTTCTTCTTCGTGTCCAAGAAGGACCGCTCACTGCGGCCCTGCATTGATTACAGGGGTCTCAATGCCATCACTATAAAAAACAAATATCCATTACCCCTCATTAACTCCGCCTTTGAACCCCTCCAGGAAGCCACCATCTTTTCCAAAACTGGACCTCCCGCAATGCCTACCAACCTCGTCAGAATCCGTGAAGGGGACGAGTGGAAGACTGCCTTTAACACACCACTCGGTCACTTTGAGTATCTGGTGATGCCTTTTGGACTGACGAATGCCCCAGCAGTTTTTCAGTCAATGGTGAACGATGTACTCCGTGACCTCCTCAACCGGTCAGTCTTTGTCTACTTGGATGACATTCTCATTTTCTCCCGTAACAAGGAGGAGCACATTATCCATGTCAGGCAGGTGCTGCAGAGACTCCTTGAAAACAGACTCTTTGTGAAGGCGGAGAAATGCGAATTCCATGTCAACACAGTCTCATTCCTGGGCTACATCGTTGAGGAAGGAAAGATTAGGACCGACCCTGAGAAGATCCAAGCGGTGGCGGGGTGGCCCAAACCAACCTCAGTTAAACTGCTTCAACAGTTTCTTGGTTTCGCCAATTTTTATCGGCGCTTCATCAGAGACTACAGCAGAGTGGCGGGCCCTTTAACCAGACTCACTTCCCCTACAACTGGTTTTTTCTGGACTCCAGAGTGCGATGCAGCCTTCCGGAGCTAAAGAGACTTTTCACACCACTGCCCCTGTGCTCATCCACCCTGATTCCTCTCGCCAGTTTGTGGTGGAGGTCGATGCCTCCAACACCGGGGTAGGGGCAGTTCTTTCCCAGCGCTCGGAACGAGACCAAAAATTACATCCATGTGCATTTTTCTCTCGCCGCCTCACTCCAGCTGAGAAGAACTATGACGTGGGTAACAGAGAGCTGCTGGCTGTCAAACTTGCCCTAGAGGAGTGGAGGCACTGGCTGGAGGGAGCCGAGCTCCCTTTTATTGTATGGACAGACCACAAAAAACTTGGCGTACATCCAATCTGCCAAGCGCCTTAACTCTCGTCAGGCTCGATGGGCCCTGTATTTCGGCCGCTTCTCATTCACCCTTACCTACCGTCCAGGGTCACGGAACCTCAAGCCGGACGCTCTCTCTCGCCAGTTCGCTTCCGAAGGACCAGCTGCCAATCCAGACACTATCCTGCCTGCCTCCTGCGTGGTGGCGGCTGTTACCTGGGAGATTGAGTCATTGGTTAAGGAGGCTCAGCGGGCGCAACCTAACCCAGGTAACTGCCCAGCTAATAGTCTTTTTGTGCCTACCCCTGTTCGCTCCAAGGTCCTGCAGTGGGCACACGCCTCCCGTCTCTCCTGTCATCCTGGTGTCCATCGCACACTGTTTATTCTAAAACAACGGTTCTGGTGGCCTTCCATGGCTCAAGACACCAGGGCCTTTGTTGCTGCCTGTACAGTATGTGCCCGCGCCAAGTCCTCCCACCAATCTCCCTCTGGCCTGCTTCGGCCGCTGCCGGTACCTAGGCGTCCTTGGTCGCATGTGGCCTTGGATTTTGTCACTGGACTTCCACTGTCACAAGGAAATACCATCATCCTAACTATTGTGGACAGATTTTCCAAGATGGTACACTTGTTGCTCTTCCCAAGCTTCCCACAGCCCGAGAGACTGCAGATCTTCTGGTCAATCATGTTGTTCGACTCCATGGGATTCCCACCGACATCGTCTCTGACCGGGGTCCCCAGTTCATTTCCCACGTTTGGAAAGCCTTCTGTCAGGCTCTGGGAGCATCAGTGAGCCTGTCATCTGGATATCATCCTCAGACGAACGGGCAAACGGAACGGGCCAACCAGGATCTGGGGGCGGCTCTTCGCTGTGTGGCTTTCAGGAACCCTTCGTCATGGTGCCCACATCTGCCATGGATCGAATATGCCCACAACTCCCTGCCAAATGCAGCCACAGGTATTTCACCCTTTCATTGTGCCATGGGTTTCCAACCACCCCTGTTTCCATCCCAGGAAGAGGAGGTTGCTGTTCCTTCCGTTCAGACCCACCTTCGTCGCTGTCATAAGGTGTGGAGGGATACCCGAGCCGCCCTGCTCCGCTCCGCTGCCCGCAACTGCCTCATCGCAGACCGCCACAGGACCCCGGCTCCCAACTACTTACCAGGTCAGAGTGTTTGGCTTTCCTCCAAAGATCTCCCACTCAAGACAGAGTCGAAGAAACTCACGCCACGTTATGTCGGCCCCTTCATCATCGACTCAGTTATCAACCCATCTGCAGTAAAACTCAAGCTTCCCCCACACATGAAGGTTCATCCGACATTTCATGTTTCTCTGTTAAAACCTGTTGCCAGCAGCCCCTTGTCTCCTCCAGTGAGTGTTCCCCCACCCCCCCCGCATCATCAATGATCACCCAACCTACACCGTCAGGCGATTGTTGGACGTTCGTCGCCGTGGAAGGGGATTCCAATATTTTGTGGATTGGGAGGGCTATGGTCCAGAGGAGAGGTCTTGGGTTCCCCGGCGAAACATCGTGGGCGCGTCCCTGGTTCGGGACTTCCACCGGGATAACCCTGGTAGACCTGGTAGACCTGGTAGACCGCCTGGAGGCGTCCCTTAAGAGGGGGGTACTGTGGTGGCTCTACTCTTCAGCCACCTCCCTTGTGAGTGTGTGTTCCCTTTCCCTGTCTGTGTGGGCGTGGTGGCTGTCACTCCTGGCTCCCGGCTCAATCTCCACCTGCTGCAAATCTCCACCTGGTGCAATCAGCTTTACACACCTGATTCCCATTCAGCCATTTACTAATGGTATATCAGCGGAGGCTCCACAACATGTCAGCGCCAGATCGTTGTTTAAACCCCAGTGGTAACTCTCAGCCTTCTTAGCCGATTTAAAACTATTTCTCTGTACACGGAATACTTTTCTCATCTGTTTCTCTTATGCTCCAGGATCACTATCCAGCCGCCTTGTTACCATCACCTGCCGCCACCAGTCATCATTCCAACCGGATTACTCTCCACACTCACCAGTCTTCATTCCTACAGGATTACTCTCCACGCTCCTCCACCTCACAATAAACCTTTTTCCAACACTCTGCCGTGTCCTGCGTTTGGGTCCTATCGGATATCGTAACATCAGTGTTTGGCATCAAAGCTCCAACTCTCCTCGTGTCTCTCTGTAAAATCAATCGACAGTAAGGAGAATACTTACTTCCGGGTGTAAAATCCTCCGTTCTCCAATGGGAATGGACGCTCACATTGCCTGTAACTGCTGCCGACATGGACCGATGCAGTGCTTCCCTGAGCGTCAAATACCGCCACCGATGGGAATACATTGCAATCAGTTGAAAGCTCTTTGCGTCCGTTTATGAAGCTGAAGGAGACTTGACGCGTCACAACTGCACGCCAAAGGACCCTGACCAAGCGTCGCTATTGGACTTTCAGGGAGTGAGACTGTGTTGTTTCCCTCTTCCTCTGAGGGGACAGCACGGAGGGGGGGCATGAAGAAAGACCTGCACCAGCTTCATCCATGCTGGGCGTTGCTGTTATCACTGGCTCAGTCTTTCATTGTTTGTCCTAAACATAGCAATATATGCTTTTGAAATGTAACATGTCTTTGAAAAAATAACAGTATACAGTTTATATTGTGTATCACCTTTAGCTTGAAAATATATAGATGTGTTTTTTTTATCTATAAAATAAATAAATAGACAGACAGGCATTTATCGATCCCAAATTGGGAAATTGTTTTACAGCAGCAGTGTGTTCAGGTATTAAAATATTTAAAGTTGGAATAAAGTATAAACTACACAACACAAGTATAATGCACTCTAATCCATAAAATAAGTCCGATATGTTCATGAAACTCCCCAGGAGGCGCCAACACAAATGTGGCCGAGTGGACTCCGGAGTTTGCTGCATGAGTTGCACTGTATGATCTGTGGTGTAGTGGGCTGTCACTCAAACACTGAGTAGCCAATGGGGACGCACCCCTGAAAGTCCCGCCCACCTGGGACGTTTGTGTCAGAATTGAAAACAAAAGATGAAGGAGCGCAAAGGAGAAGAGCTGCAGCGAGAGCAAAAGTCTGATAATTGAGAAAGAAGCAAAGAGAACTGCAAACAAAAATATATGTTAAAACAAAGAAAACAGACTTATAGTTTACATGATTACACAAATGATTTGTTTGCAACTTATAGTTTTATTTTTGAAATCAAATACATTTTCCTTGACTCAGTTTTTTTTTTCTCTTAAACTCTTAGTTTTGCTTGATTCTGAGAAAGTGTTGCTTTATCTTTATGAAACAAAACTAATCCCATAAAACCCAAGCTTTACTTAAAAAACATTTGAAAGAACATCTTAACCTGTTACGCTCCGCCCCCCCGGTACCGGGCGGAAAAACGCGTCACGGCAGGAGACAGCGTCTGGGGGCTTCTTAATATTTAAAAACCTATGAATGTCTTATACTCAATAAACGGGAAAAAAACTCAGCTACCTGACGATACAAGCCATTTTTACCGAAACAAAACACAAGTCTCACAAGAAGCGTTAGCATTAGCCCTTAGCCAAAACGGGCAAATGCTACTTCCGGTGCTAACTAGCAAAAACGATCTTTATACCTTCATATTATCTGCACAAACTACACATAATCTGAAAGCTGATACTCCACTGATTATTTTGATATAAGTATCATCACTGGAGGACACAAACTCACTGAGCTAGCAGCCAGAACAGAGCAAGAAAAGAACAACAGTTTTCAAAACCGTAACAATAATTTTGTCTTACCGTTGCTGTTTTGTGATCAAAAGTCGTGTTCAAGGGAATAAAAACGCTGCTCAAGGTTAATCCAAAGTCTCTTAGTCCTTTTAGAATTGGTCCTGATAATCTATCATTACATTCATGGCAGCAGAGTAGGTATAAAGTTTTGCAGTCCGGCACTGATGCTGTCTCCCACGAGGTATACGCACAGCTCCCCCTCCTCCACGTAGTTGTTTAGCCGGTTTTACTAACTGCAGCTCGATCCTATTGGCTCTAAAGTTTCAAAAAAGGTGTCAATCACCCAAATCGACCAATGGGTTCCAGAGTTACGATCCTGCGTAACATAAATTATGCCAGCTCCAGCCACATTACGCAGACGACGCAGCAGCAGCAGCACCGGAGGAGCAAACGAACGAAGCGACGAACACAGCGAACAGAGAACACAGAGACAACAGAGAAAACCGAGACGACAGCATAACATAATATTATTATTATATATAAGGACAAGGACAAGGATTTATTTGCTTTTAGGACTTATTTGAGCAAATAATGCCACCCAGAAAGAGGCTGTACAAGCTTGAAGATGCCGTGGAAATGGTGTTCGCTGACTCTCCGTCAGAAGATGAGGATTTACTTGATTTGCCACAATCAGACCCGGATTATGAACTTCGGGAAAGGTATGTACTCTCTCTGTTTGTGTCTATTAGTTATGTATTTGGTGTAATCTATAGTAATTCCACACTCGCAAAAGAAAAAATGGACGCCGCTTTGTTCTCGCGTAATCGTTCTGAGAGTCGAAAAAACAATGGGAAGATGCGTGTTGGTGAACACGCATCAATAGATTAATTATAAATAAATAAATTATTAATTAAAACAGTATATAAATAAAGCTGTATTGTATATCAACGCAGTCTATAGGCCTACTGTACGCGAAATGGATGCCGTTTTGTTGTAAACAATGGGAACACGTGTTGGTGAACACTTATCAATAGATTAATTGTATTTCGTCACTATAACACGGCAGTATATAAATAAAGCTGTATTGTATATCATATATATATATATATACTGTTATTTCACACACGCTAAATGGAGGAATTATTTCTGATTTGAGTTACATTTTTGAAAGAATAAGCCAGTGAAGTAATCGATTTGTTTTTTCCCACAGTGTTGGTGAACACGTATCAATAGATTAATTGTATTTCGTCACTATAACACGGCAGTATATAAATAAAGCTGTATTGTATATCATATATATATATATATACTGTTATTTCACACACGCTAAATGGAGGAATTATTTCTGATTTGAGTTACATTTTTGAAAGAATAAGCCAGTGAAGTAATCGATTTGTTTTTCCCACAGTGTTGGTGAACACGTATCAATAGATTAATTGTATTTCGTCACTATAACACGGCAGTATATAAATAAAGCTGTATTGTATATCAACGCAGTCTATAGGCCTACTGTACGCGAAATCGATGCCGTTTTGTTGTAAACAATGGGAACACGTGTTGGTGAACACTTATCAATAGATTAATTGTATTTCGTCACTATAACACGGCAGTATATAAATAAAGCTGTATTGTATATCATATATATATATATATATACTGTTATTTCACACACGCTAAATGGAGGAATTATTTCTGATTTGAGTTACATTTTTGAAAGAATAAGCCAGTGAAGTAATCGATTTGTTTTTCCCACATTTTTCACAGTGAGTATGACGAGTATGATATGGCTTCTGGATCACAGCCATCAACATCTGCCTCATCCGAGCTACGACGTGCATCAGATCAGCATACAGTTGCCCCAGAGCCATCAACATCCAAGCTACGTCGCCGGATGTCTGCACCTGTACTAACTCAGCCTCCCTCTGCATCTTCTGATTCGGAACCATCATTTGAGCTGCCCAGCAAAAGAAAAGCATCGAAAAAAGCTGTAAATCCCAGAAAGCGTGGCCGAGGTCGAGGTAGGTCTTCCTCTTCCAGAACGACAGAGGAAGAACTCGGGTGGCACAACAAAGAGGACAATGACGAAACACCAGAGCCACTGAGGTTCATGCCTGCCAGGGTCCCAGGGCCAGCGTTGGACACCACTGCACAATGGTCTCCCCTTCAGCTTTTCAAACTATTTTTTAGCCATGCCGTGGTTCATACAATCATTGCCAACACAAACACAAAGGCCCTGTATCAATTGCAGGCTGGAAAGAAGTACCCTTGGAAAGTGCTGACTTTCAAGGATTTTTATATTTTCCTGTCCATTGTCATTTTCACAGGCCTAGTTATCGTTCCCAACCAAGCGGACTACTGGAGGACATCATTTCCATATAATTTCAAATTCCCAGGTGATACGATGTCCCGGCAACGCTTCCACGCCATCCTGTGGTCATTGCACATGAGCGACCCGAAAGAAGACGAAGAAAATGATCGCAAAAGAAACACCGCAGAATACGATAGACTTTTCAAGATAAAGCCCCTGTACACTGAAATCACTGCTGCCTGCAAAGCACATTTCCAGCCCCATCAAAACATATCAATAGATGAAAGGATGGTCGCCTCCAAAGCCCGCATAAGCTTGAAGCAATACATGAAGAATAAGCCAACAAAGTGGGGTTACAAGCTGTTTGTGCTGGCGGATTCCTCCATGGCATACACATGGAACTTCTTTGTGTACACAGGGAAGAGTGAGTTCCTCTCAGGCCAGGGACTCAGCTACTCCTCCGTGGTCGACCTTCTGCCTTTCCCTCTGCTCGGTGGGGGCTACACACTCTTTGTGGACAACTTTTACACAAGCCCTGCCCTCTTTGGGGATTTGTTCGCAAAAAACATTGGCTGTTGTGGGACCATTCGAAAAAATCGAGTTGGTTTTCCACAGACTGAGTTGAACGACCTTCCGAAAAAGGCTGAAAGGGGAGATATGCGTTGGATAAGGAGAAGCAAGCTCCTGTTCATAAAGTGGATGGACAGCCGTGAAGTGACCATGTGCTCCACAGTGCATGCAGCCTTCAGTGGACAGACTGTCAGGAGGAATGTGAAACGGGCTGGTGTGTGGCAGACCAAGATTGTTACCGTTCCTGACGCTGTGGTGGACTACAACAGAAGCATGGGCGGCGTGGATGTGTCCGATGCTTTGATTGGGTACTACAGCGTTCTCCGCAAAACCATGAAATGGTACAAGACATTTTTTTACCATTTTCTGGACATTGCCGTGGTCAACAGCTTCATTCTCTACAAGGAGCTGCACAAGATGAGGGTTGACGTGATGAACCCACACACCCAGAAGTCCTTCAGGGAGCAGCTTTGTGCAGAGTTGAGGGGTGATGTCCCTGCAGCACCACCACCACTCCCCCCATCATCACAGGTATGCATGCCCGCGTATTATGGGGAAGATGCCACCGCGCTCAGGAGGTACTGCAGGAGGTGCTCTGAGGCTGGCAACAAAACGGTAAAGACACCTATATACTGCACTAAGTGCCTGATCCCTCTGTGCCTCACTTCAAAGAAGAACTGCTTCAAGGCGTGGCACACCTCTGACTGAACACTTTTTCTTTTTGTGTACATTTTTGCTTTTTTTTTTTTTTGCGAGTGTTTACAAAAAAAATGCTTGTGGTTTTATTTAGGTTTTAGTGTAGTTTTATTTTATAGTGTGTTGTGTAAATAAATCTGCTCCTGTTGGAGACAAATTTATCCTATGTTTCCTAATTTTTATTGTGCAAGTAAACCTTCCTAGAAGTGTTAGTCGGGTGATAAACATGTAAGGACTGTGGAAAAGTCCATACACAGACACACACACACACCATTTACATTAAAAAAAGAAATGTAATTTAAAAAAAAATATATATATATTATTTTAAAATTATTGAAATTTTTTTTTTATAGAAAAACACGGAATGGATGGAATGAATACCTATAGTGATAATAAAATGATTTTTACGGTATGGTACCTGAAAAAGGTCAAATGGCACTGATGGTATCCAAACGTGCCCAAATGTGCCCAAAGGTTAGTCCGCCTGGACTTTTTTTTACTAATCCTCTCTAAAAAGGTCAAATTTCACTTGTTTTGCCTCAATCTTGATACAGGGTACTTATTATATGTTATACTTTGGATTCCTAAAGCTTTTAGTCTACTAACCCATCATCCAAGGGTGGTTTTCACTATAAGTAATGGGTTTTCTTTAGGCGGAGGTAAGAATTTACCTTTTTTTACTATGTTCCATCTGAATTTACTCTGACTGAGAAAAATCTATATTGATTCTGACACTTCTACATCCAACTCACAGATGTAACCTTGCTTTGATAAAAGAAATTATTCATATAACCCTTTTAGAAGTTAAGTTATAGTCATTTGTTTTGGGCATGTCATTTTCGAGCCTGAAACCTGAAAAACAGGCTCGGGGCTTAACAGGTTAAAGAAGCTAACAAATGAGGGAAAGATAAGGATTCTAGCTTAGCTATCATATTGACCTCCTTGTCTTTTTCCCCTGGAAGACACAAACCAGAACAGAAGAATGGCTGCCCTACTCGCTCTTCCAATATTTATTCCAGAGGATTCCTCCAACGTAATCAGGATGTGTGATGTCACTATATCACTACATATTATACATTTACTTTTCTCTCGCTTAATTTGAGGTTTTGCCATAGCCAATATAATGCTCATTGTTACAATATTGTGTATTGTTTAAAGGGGACCTATCATGCAAAATGCACTTTTGTACATCTTTTATACATGAATATGTGTCCCCGGTGTTCCAGGGAACTCACCAAGTGTCAGAAAACACAACCCTCTCTATTTTCCTCCATACCCAAATCTCTAAAAAAGGGGCTGCAACGGATCTGATAAAAACTGATCCAGATTTGAACACTGTCCTGACATCAGGACGGTGGCGCTACGGCTATTTGGCCAACTCTCCAGCTATCAGGGGAATGTGGGGTTGGGCCACGGCCAGCCATTGCCGCTCGAAAGCGCTGGAGACGCTGTAGTACATATGCCAGGCCTGTAAGTGGCGCTGTAGTCTGCCACAAAAGCAGCGAAGAAGACTTCCCGCCCATAGTTACCATGGTTACCCTTCTGTTTATTCTCCGCTGTGGTTTTTTTTCTCCCTCAACGAGGCAAGCGTTTGCTCCCGCTGCTTTAATTCAATGCAATCCCTCCCAGTCGAGGCAAGCACTGTAATTCTCTCTGGTTAGTCCAACAGCAGATGACAAACACCCACCTCTCCGCCTCTTCCAAGGAACGAGGGGACCGTGCGGCAGAGTTTCAGTTTCAGTTTGTTTCGCCGGTCAAGATGTCCGTTAAAGTTTAAATCTTCCGGACAAAATTAGAAAAGTGCCGGTCAAAGGTCTTCTTTGTTATTTATTGAGCTTTAAAACAAATGAATAACGACTCTATATAATAAAACACGGAGGACGGAGATCTCTTTGTCTCCCCCTCTTCTGACAGCCCAGCAGCTGATCAGGGGCCTCATTTATAACGCCTTGCGTAGGATTGACGTGGGAAGGTTGCTTACGTAGTACAAAGCAAAAAAATAGGTACAGGCATTTTCCGACATTTTCCGATTCACAAAACATTGCGTACCGGCGAGGGAAGTGCGTACGGCACTTCCTACGCCTGTTTCCCTTTATAAATCACAATCGACTCGTAACGCCCATATTTGCCTATAAATAGTCAAAGAAACGCCCATTCATTCATTCATTTTGATAAATCATATTGTTTGGTGGATGCAGTTTGAACCAGAGTAGCAGCATGGAGGTCGGATCGTCACCAAAATAAATAAATAAGTGTTCCGAAAAAAGTTAATGACAAAAAAAATACACATAACCTTCCTCAGGCAGTGTGTTTGTCCCGGGGACAGGAGACCCCCCCTTGATGAGAAACTGTAAGAAATGATCGGGGAATCCCTCCGGAGTGGAGTCATGACGACTGGATCTGAATTATTTTGTTGTATTTGGTGGTTTGTGTTCCAGCTGTCGATCAGCAACTATATATCCATAATCCACCAGTTAAAGGAAATACAACTAATGTGTTGTGTTATATTAGCTGTACAATTTACCACATATGGTGTTCTTAGTTTCCATACCTCCTGTGTTTTACGAGCGACTTATCAAGTCTTGGCAAACGGCATAAAACACGATTAAACGTGATAGTATATAAAACCATGCTCGTATCTACAACTTATTGAAATGCAAAACGGCGTCAGTTTAGACGTCATTCTGTCCTCCTGCTTACCGCATCATTTATGAGAAAACATTTCATAAGATTAACACAACATATTCGAGGTGGTTTTAAATAACCTATCCGTATTTATTTATTTATTTCTCCAAGTTATGTTTTTGTGTGCACTGAGGAGTCTCAAACAGGCGTTTGTTTAATCATTTTAAGATTGGCTTTAATCAATGTTTGAAAATGAATTCTTCATATTTGATAAATGAGAGGTAACATTTTATTTATGGTATTATTTCCACATATTTCTCTCCATTCTTCCTTCTGCCAACGGTGTCGCAGTTTCTCATCTCTTCCGTTTGTGTGCTTAGTGCGTACGCATGGGTTAGAGTTTGCGTGGAGGACCGCACATTTTCCCGTCAAGTTAGTATTTTATAAATCGCAAACATTGCGTAGAAACTGGCGTACGCCATTTTTTGAGCGTATATCCCTTTATAAATGAGGCCCCTGAGCACGGCTCACCTCTCCTGCAGGGGGGCGTGGTCAGCAGAATCAGAACCGTAGACAGCAAACAGCACATAAAGCGAAATGAGGCATGGCTAAAATGCATCATCTGTTTGGTATTTTGAAAACAGAAACGTATAAATATACCTTATATAGGTATGGCCCTACAATATATCATTTAAATATAGCATGATAGGTCCACTTTAAGTATTACTATTGTTAACTTAGGAATCGCAATAATTGCTGAAAAAGTGATGACCTTGCAATTTGTCGTGTTTTTATTTCAAGGTCTCCCTTGAAAAAGAGATCTATGATCTCAAGGGACAATCTGGTTAAATAAAGGTTTGAAATGAAATGAAATGAAATGGACATGAAGGCCCTCTGCTTGACTCATTTCCTCTGGAAGTCTTCAATGTGGCTGTGGTGGTAGAAGAGAAGATCATCCTACATGACCTCCGAGATGTGCCCACAGGCTTCGCCATGTTAATGGGGGCAATCTACTGCCTCAACCTCGAGTACCCCCGCAACATGAAATACTCTTTGGAGTCCCTTCAAAAGGTCATCATGACCATCAAACCAGACCAGTGCTCTGCAAGAATCCATGGACTCAGAAATACACTGCTGAGATATCACCTCTAAACAACGGACTGTGTCATAGCTCCTGGAAGAAGGGAGTTTCGGTTTTGGACTGTTCTATACATTGTTCTTGTTTTCAACAGTGTACTTTGTACCACGAGGTCAGCTGCTGAGATCGTTAACAAATTAATGCACATTTCAAGCCCTTATTGAGAGGAAACATTTTGTGGGGTCTCCTACATTGTTTCTAACAAACATAGTATGTGTATCCAGCAATATAGTTTGTACAGCGCAGGTCAGGTCAGGTCAGCAGGCCAAACAAAGAAAAGAGGGCAAAGAGGTGGTAAACCCTTATGCTTTCCGGAACTGAATGTTTGATTGTCTAAAATGTATATACTTCGGGAGATAATAACTTTCCTAATGAACCAACACTTTTATCCCATGTCATGCTTTTCTGTTCTTACCCGTCCCCGTGTGATGTAGCTTTCTCTGCATGTAAACGGTCTGCAGTCACAAACCCTCAGTACACCCTGTAGCGAGTACATGCCGTGTTCAAGTTGATGTATAACATGTTTTTTTAAATACATGTTATATATCTGAACAAATTTGCTGCAATAATTATTATGTAATAATAAACTTGCAATCAGAAGTCAATATAACTAATAGATCTAAGTTGAAACAAATGTATTATTACAATCTTCTTAACTTGAAATGATGAGTTATATAAATGTAGAACTTGAAAGTGTGAGTTATAATAAGACTGAAATGTGAGTTTATTTGACTAGGAGGTCAATAAGGTTTCCTTGCTCTAATAATGTCAGATTGGTATTTGCTTCAACTCTGAGTATAAAGTTAAATCAACTTAAACAACTTAAAAAACAATGTTAATACAACTAGAACCTTTAAGTCATATCAACGAGATTTACTTGCATTAATGAGTTGAAACAAAGATTGTCTTCAAGTTGACTTGATTTGCTTTTCCAAGGCAGCAGGTGGACTTTCATTTGCAATATCACTCGACACCAGGTTGAGAATCAATAATCAGGTACTAATTTATTCTTGCAAGAAGGAGCAAAGTTAAGTCACATACAAAGGATATGGTTGAACTCACACACATGGGGTATGTTGCTCAACGGAGCAGGAAAAAACATCAGGCTTATATAGTCCAAAATACAGGAGATAACAACAAAGGCGTAAATCGAGGTGGCGCTAATATCAGCCGCGGGTGTCGGAAAAGCGTTGGGTCATCTGCGATGGGTCATCTGTGACGTCTTCTGGACTTCCTTCACGCCTCATAGAAATTAAATATGTAGGAGACAACAAGTATGTGCCTGCCTCCTATCATAAAGAGGCAGCTGCAAGGTCGTACACAGTTCAGAATCACACATGATATCAGTGCATTAAAACAAACCCAAAGAGGAGACAACATATTATCTCCAACACAAGTTGAACTGACATGAGCTGTTTCACAGTGTGTAGGTTTTTACTTATTTCAAAGTGGGCCCATTTGAATTGTATTTATTCCTGACATGGCCATGAAAACGCCAGCCAAGTTACAAATTCTTCTGAATCCCGATGACACCAGGAAGCTAGTTCTGCCTGATGGAATTCCAGAGACAATGGCGCAGCTTACTGATGAAGTCAGGAAAGTGTGTGAAATAGAGTGCCACAGTGACGCGTCTTAAAACCCGGAAGTCACGTTTTGTTCAGTAGATTTATGATTCGAAAATTATAAAAGTAGGGTAGACATGTGGAGATTATCCGGCTGAACAAAACGTGATCCGTCTCTTAAATGTGTGTCAACCACAGACCTTATTTCCAGCTATTTTCCAAAATCCTATGGAGAAATTGCATTGTTTTTTTAGCGAAGGAACCGGAAGTGGTAAAATGCTGACTTACTTCCGGGTTTTAGGACGCGTCACTGTGGCACTCTATAGGTGGAGGTTTTAGAATGCAATATGAAGACAGAGACATTGGAGATGCACTAGTCAACCTGACATCCACTGCTGACCTTGAAGATTTGACAACTATCAAGGTCATTCCAATACCTGATGATGGTGTCCAAGAATACATCTTTACCGTCTGTGAAGAAGCAGTGTCTGCTCAATCAGACGATACTGACATCTTGTCCACACCCTCCAGCTCAGTCTCTACAAGAACTCGTATCTGGTTGAAATGATTGAACTGACACAAAAGGCCAACCTTGTTCAAAGATTGCAATGCTAGTGATTGAACTGCATTTTGCGTTGCTTAATTGTTTTGGCCTCTGTATGTTTCATTTGAAGTTAAAAAAGAATGTGACTTCACAGATTCTGGTAATGCTACTTAAACCCTTCTTAATGGCTAATACATGTTTATCTGAAGTTGTAATTAAGAGCTGCAGAAAATATTATTGAAGTGTTTAAAAATGTAAAAACAAAACAAGATGTCATGCATACATTCTAGTCTTTTATTAAAAGGCAGCCAGGTTTAAACACATTACATATTTACATCTTAAAGGAGAGATAAGCAAGCTAGTTTAACATGTTCATATGCATATTTGTGATGTATTTGGTTAAGGCTACAGGAGAGTTTTGTAAAAAAAATGTAATTTAAAATATATTGTATTATGTTATAAAACAGAATAGGTGATGCATATTTTAAAGACATCCCAATAAATGTTAAGGTATTTTGAAGAGAATATTCCTGTCTTTATGTGAACTGAGCTAAACAAAGTGTTATAAGTTTAAGTCAAAATGTAATTTGTTTACAGTAAACAAAACACAGTATTGTATTGATGTAGATTAAAGTTTTTGCTTTGTAATAAATGGAAATATTTTAAGCTATAATAAAAAATATTGCCAGCAACAAAATGAAGTATTTTTTTTTTTTTTTTTTTCACAAACTTAAAAACTCTACTTAGATCTAATATAAATATAAGTTTAGTCCAAAAGGCACAATTAAGTTATAACAAAGTAATAAATGTTGTGTGGTCTTCAGAATGAATCATCTTATTACTTTGTGTGAATGAAAATATATATCTTAGACGGAAGCAATATTTTTTACTTGACTCAAATACATTGTGATGAGTGAGAGAGAGAGAGAGAGAGAGAGAGAGAGAGAGAGAGAGAGAGAGAGAGAGAGAGAGAGAGAGAGAGGAGAGA
>NW_022987964.1:0-54666 GCF_902827165.1 Trematomus bernacchii
GAGTCCTCTCCTGCTGATGTTCCAGGTGTAATCAGTATGTAGTGTCTCTACTTTAAAGAGTCCTCTCCTGCTGATGTTCAGTGTTATATCAGTATGTAGTGTCTCTACTTTAAAGAGTCCTCTCCTGCTGATGTTCAGGTGTATATCAGTATGTAGTGTCTCTACTTTAAAGAGTCCTCTCCTGCTGATGTTCAGGTGTATATCAGTATGTAGTGTCTCTACTTTAAAGAGTCCTCTCCTGCTGATGTTCAGGTGTATATCATATGTAGTGTCTCTACTTTAAAGAGTCCTCTCCTGCTGATGTTCAGGTGTATATCAGTATGTAGTGTCTCTACTTTAAAGAGTCCTCTCCTGCTGATGTTCAGGTTGTATATCAGTATGTAGTGTCTCTACTTTAAAGAGTCCTCTCCTGCTGATGTTCAGGTGTATATCAGTATGTAGTGTCTCTACTTTAAAGAGTCCTCTCCTGCTGATGTTCCAGGTGTATATCAGTATGTAGTGTCTCTACTTTAAAGAGTCCTCTCTGCTGATGTTCAGGTGTATATCAGTATGTAGTGTCTCTACTTTAAAGAGTCCTCTCCTGCTGATGTTCAGGTTGTATATCAGTATGTAGTGTCTCTACTTTAAAGAGTCCTCTCCTGCTGATGTTCAGGTGTATATCAGTATGTAGTGTCTCTACTTTAAAGAGTCTCCTCCTGTACTGATGAGACCCCCTCAGGTGTATATCAGTATGTATGTTCTCTACTTTAAAGGAGTCCTCTCCTGCTGATGTTCAGGGTGTATATCAGTATGTAGTGTCTCTACTTTTAAAGAGTCCTCTCCTGCTGATGTTCAGGTGTATATCAGTATGTAGTGTCCTCTACTTTAAAGAGTCCTCTCCTGCTGATGTTCAGGTGTATATCAGTATGTAGTGTCTCTACTTTAAAGAGTCCTCTCCTGCTGATGTTCAGGTGTATATCAGTATGTAGTGTCTCTACTTTAAAGAGTCCTCTCCTGCTGATGTTCAGGTGAATATCAGTATGTAGTGTCTCTACTTTAAAGAGTCCTCTCCTGCTGATGTTCAAGGTGTAGATCAGTATGTAGTGTCTCTACTTTAAGAGTCCTCTCCGGCTGATGCTTCAGGGGTGTATATCAGTATGTATTGTCTCTACTTTAAAGAGTCCTCTCCTGCTGATGTTCAGGTTGTATATCAGTATGTAGTGTCTCTACTTTAAAGAGTCCTCTCCTGCTGATGCTCAGGTGTATATCAGTATGTAGTGTCTCTACTTTAAAGAGTCCTCTCCTCTGATGTTCAGGTGTATATCAGTATGTAGTGTCTCTACTTTAAAGAGTCCTCTCCTGCTGATGCTCAGGTGTATATCAGTATGTAGTGTCTCTACTTTAAAGAGTCTCCTGCTGATGATGTTCAGGTGTATATCAGTATGTAGTGTCTCTACTTTAAAGAGTCCTCTCCTGCTGATGTTCAGTTGTATATCAGTATGTAGTGTCTCTACTTTAAAGAGTCCTCTCCTGCTGATGTTCAGGTGTATATCAGTATGTAGTGTCTCTACTTTAAAGAGTCCTCTCCTGCTGATGTTCAGGTGTATATCAGTTGTAGTGTCTCTACTTTAAAGAGTCCTCTCCTGCTGATGTTCAGGTGTATATCAGTATGTAGTGTCTCTACTTTAAAGAGTCCTCTCCTGCTGATGCTCAGGTGTATATCAGTATGTAGTGTCTCTACTTTAAAGAGTCCTCTCCTGCTGATGTCAGGTGTATATCAGTATGTAGTGTCTCTACTTTAAAGAGTCTCTCCTGCTGATGTTCAGTGTATATCAGTAGTAGTGGCTCTACTTTAAAGAGTCCCTCTCTGCTGATGTTAGGTGATATCAGTATGTATGTCTCTACTTAAAGAGTCCTCTCCTGCTGATGTTCAGGTGTATATCAGTATGTAGTGTCTCTACTTTAAAGAGTCCTCTCCTGCTGATGTTCAGGTGTATATCAGTATGTAGTGTCTCTACTTTAAAGAGTCCTCTCCTGCTGATGTTCAGGTGTATATCAGTATGTAGTGTCTCTACTTTAAAGAGTCCTCTCCTGCTGATGTTCAGGTGTATATCAGTATGTAGTGTCTCTACTTTAAAGAGTCCTCTCCTGCTGATGTTTCAGGTGTATATTCAGTAGTAGTGTCTCTACTTTAAGAGTCCTCTCCTGCTGATGTTCAGGTGTATATCAGTATGTAGTGTCTCTACTTTAAAGAGTCCTCTCCTGCTGATGTTCAGGTGTATATCAGTATGTAGTGTCTCTACTTTAAAGAGTCCTCTCCTGCTGATGTTCAGTTGTATATCAGTATGTAGTGTCTCTACTTTAAAGAGTCCTCTCCTGCTGATTCTCAGGTGTATATCAGTATGTAGTGTCTCTACTTTAAAGAGTCTTCCTGCTGATGTCAGGTGTATATCAGTATGTAGTGTCTCTACTTTAAAGAGTCCTCTCCTGCTGATGTTCAGGTGTATATCAGTATGTAGTGTCTCTACTTTAAAGAGTCCTCTCTGCTGATTCAGGTGTATATCAGTATGTAGTGTCTCTACTTTAAAGAGTCCTCTCCTGCTGATGTTCAGGTGTATATCAGTATGTAGGTCTCTACTTTAAAGAGTCCTCTCCTGCTGATGTCAGGTGTATATCAGTATGTAGTGTCTCTACTTTAAAGAGTCCTCTCCTGCTGATGTTCAGGTGTATATCAGTATGTAGTGTCTCTACTTTAAAGAGTCCTCTCTGCTGATGTTCAGGTGTATATCAGTATGTAGTGTCTCTACTTTAAAGAGTCCTCTCCTGCTGATGTTCAGGTGTATATCAGTATGTAGTGTCTCTACTTTAAAGAGTCCTCTCCTGCTGATGTTCAGGTGTATATCAGTATGTAGTGTCTCTACTTTAAAGAGTCCTCTCCTGTTGATGTTCAGGTGTATATCAGTATGTAGTGTCTCTACTTTAAAGAGTCCTCTCCAGCTGATGTTCAGGTGTATATCAGTATGTAGTGTCTCTACTTTAAAGAGT
The DNA here is from genome assembly GCF_902827165.1 of Trematomus bernacchii. Classification (NCBI taxonomy): domain Eukaryota; kingdom Metazoa; phylum Chordata; class Actinopteri; order Perciformes; family Nototheniidae; genus Trematomus; species Trematomus bernacchii. The sequence goes on from NW_022987964.1 coordinate 3,025, forward strand.
CCTCTCCTGTTGATGTTCAGGTGTATATCAGTATGTAGTGTCTCTACTTTAAAGAGTCCTCTCCTGCTGATGTTCAGGTGTATATCAGTATGTAGTGTCTCTACTTTAAAGAGTCCTCTCCAGAGTGTAAAGTGAGCAGCTCTCTCTGTAATCCAGTTTCAGGGTTAAACACAGATTAAATCAGATTAGAGTCACAGCTGAGTTTAAAGAAGAATACGAGTTATAATGAAGCATGGACTGAGAGGAGTTTACAGTTCCTGCTCTGCAGCACCACCATACAAGGAGAGAGAGAGAGTGTGTGTGTGTGTGTGTGTGTGTGTTCACCTGCACCTCTATGTAGCTTGAAACAGTCATATTCCTATTTTTAGAGATTCCTGTAACTCCTGTGTTAAAGTTCAGTCAGAGTACAAATACTGCAGATTACAGGAGAACCTTCACACACACACACACACACACACACACACACACACACACACACACACACACACACACACACACACACACACACACACACACCACACACACACACAACACACACACACACACACACCACACACACACACACACACACCACACACACACACACACACACACCACACACACACACACACACACACACACACACACACACACACACACACACACACACACACACACACACACACACACACACACACACACACACACACACACACACACACACACACACACACACACACACACACACACACACACAGAGATCGTATTTCAGGATAATAACATCACCCCGCCACAATAAAAGCTCAGAGTGCTTCAATAATGCAGACAGGAAGTGGGGGGGGGGGGGGATAAATTAATGCTTAAATCAATGAATGAGCAGAATATTGTCATCTCTCTGTAGTCTGTTAGCTTAGCTTAGCATAAAGACTGGAGACAAAGGGAAACTGGTATATATTTAGTATATAAACTAAAATACTGACAAAATGTGGGAAAACGTCTTAAAGGTCCCGTGACACGACTCACGGACATTTCCACTGATCATAGTTCCATAGTAGAGCTCTACTAGAACAGATGTACATTGTTCAATGTTCCAAACTCACATTGGTTTCTCATCCAGCATCTCTGTATAGTCTGTGTATTCACTCTCTGTCCTACACGGCTTGTTGGAGCTCCTGCCCCCCCCCCCCCCTCCCTGTGAGCCCACTGTGCTCTGATTGGTCAGCTCGCCCACTCTGTTCTGATGAGTCCACCACCGTTACAGCTGAACATCAGTGATTATGTTTTACAATGGCGTTTGTTAGCAACCAGGAAATGACCCCAGTAATGACAAACAGATGAGAATGCTGCGTGGGGTCTGGGTGCCGTGTTGGGGGGACGTTGGGGGGCTCGCTGCTCCGCCCTGTGAGGCTCGAGGAGCGGACAGTGAGAGCTGGATTACTGGGGTCGTTTCCTGGTTGCTGCGTGGGGTCAGCGAGACACCGCGAGACCCAGCCTGAGCACCATGGACGCGGGAAGGGGGGGTGCTGAGGGGGCTGCAGCACCCCCATCTGCGAGGTTCCACACATGACCTATTTGAGCTTTTAATCAGCGACATCAACCTTCTATCTGTCTACATTTTTATTTGTATTATTAATATTATTGATCTGGTCTTTCTTACTTTAACCGAGTCTGTTCTGAACCTGTTTTATTTCTCTTATAAAAACTGATGCAGACAGCGATGACATCATCTCACACACATCAATCAATTCTTCCAGAGAGTAACCCAGATTATGCATTTATTAACATTTCTGGTAGATTTGAACGTGGCCCGGCTCAGAATGACCCCCTGCTGTTTCAGGAGGAAGTATATATCTATATATGAGAGTAAAATGAGGGGGGGTGTTACCTGGGAAGGCGTGGGGGGTCGGGGCCCCTCTCTTCAGGCACTTGGAGCACAGGATGTGGACAGAGGTCAGCAGTCCGGGCCACTCCCTCAGCAGCGCGTTCAGATCCTCCATCAGGGGGCTCAGCGCCTGCCAGGCCGTCCAGATGTTGGGCAGCGAGGCGTGGGAGGCGAGGCTCAGAGACCCCCCCCTCTGATCAGGGGACCCCGCCCTCAGACCAGAGCGCCCCCCCCTCAGATCCGCCCCCCCCCCCCCCGCTGCCGGGTCACCAGCACTGGGACCTTCCCTCGGTACGCCTCCACCCGGTCCCTCCCGTCAGAGCGCTGCACCACGTGGCCGTTAATCTGAACGGAGAAACGCTCAAACAGACCGGGGGGGAACAGGAAGTGGAAACGGTACTGGATGTGGAGCTGTTCTACAGAGAGGGGGGGCAGCGAGGGGCCCCCCTGTGGAGCATCAACTCTCACATAGCTGGGGAACTGGTACCAGACCGGGCCCCCATTCAGAGTCTGGGTCTGGGTCTGGGTCTGGGTCTGGGTCTGAGTCTGGGTCTGAGTCTGGGTCTGAGTCTGGGTCCCGTTTAGAGTCCTGTTCTGGGTCCTGTTGAGGCAGAAACAGACCCCCATCTTCTGCAGCAGCTCCATCACCAGCACCAGGTCCTGCTGGGTCTGGATCAGGGGCCCCAGGAGGGTCTGGATGAGGGGGGAGGAGAGCAGGCCGTCCTGCAGGAACACCTCCAGCTGCTGTTCCTTCATCAGGATCTCCCCCCCCCTCTCCTCCATCACCTGACCTCCTCCACCCTCAGACAGCAGGCGCTGCAGAAGCTCCTCCCTCTGAAACACAACATGTATAGATCACATGTCAACAGGAGAATACAGAAGAGAACGGAGAGAGAACATAAAGACATGAATGATGGTGCGTTCACACCGGACACCGTGTGTGAACGCACCGAATACCGTGTGTGAACGCACCCACCGGACACCGTGTGTGAACGCACCCACCGGACACCGTGTGTGAACGCACCCACCGGACACCGTGTGTGAACGCACCGAATACCGTGTGTGAACGCACCGGACACCGTGTGTGAACGCACCGGACACCGTGTGTGAACGCACCGGACACCGTGTGTGAACGCACCCACCGGACACCGTGTGTGAACGCACCCACCGGACACCGTGTGTGAACGCACCGAATACCGTGTGTGAACGCACGCACCGGACACCGTGTGTGAACGCACCCACCGGACACCGTGTGTGAACGCACCCACCGGACACCGTGTGTGAACGCACCCACCGGACACCGTGTGTGAACGCACCCACCGGACACCGTGTGTGAACGCACCGAATACCGTGTGTGAACGCACCCACCGGATACCGTGTGTGAACGCACCCACCGGACACCGTGTGTGAACGCACCGAATACCGTGTGTGAACGCACCGGACACCGTGTGTGAACGCACCGGACACCGTGTGTGAACGCACCGAATACCGTGTGTGAACGCACCCACCGGACACCGTGTGTGAACGCACGCACCGGACACCGTGTGTGAACGCACCGAATACCGTGTGTGAACGCACCCACCGGACACCGTGTGTGAACGCACCGAATACCGTGTGTGAACGCACCCACCGGATACCATGTGTGAACGCACCGGACACCGTGTGTGAACGCACCCACCGGACACCGTGTGTGAACGCACCGGACACCGTGTGTGAACGCACCGGACACCATGTGTGAACGCACCGGACACCGTGTGTGAACGCCCCCACCGGACACCGTGTGTGAACGCACCGGACACCGTGTGTGAACGCACCCACCGGACACCGTGTGTGAACGCTCCGAATACCGTGTGTGAACGCACCGGACACCGTGTGTGAACGCACCGGACACCGTGTGTGAACGCACCGAATACCGTGTGTGAACGCACCGGACACCGTGTGTGAACGCACCCACCGGACACCGTGTGTGAACGCACCCACCGGACACCGTGTGTGAACGCACCGAATACCGTGTGTGAACGCACCGGACACCGTGTGTGAACGCACCGGACACCGTGTGTGAACGCACCCACCGGACACCGTGTGTGAACGCACCGAATACCGTGTGTGAACGCACCGGACACCGTGTGTGAACGCACCCACCGGACACCGTGTGTGAACGCATCGAATACCGTGTGTGAACGCACGCACCGGACACCGTGTGTGAACGCACCATGTGTGAACGCACCGGACACCGTGTGTGAACGCACCATGTGTGAACGCACGCACCGGACACCATGTGTGAACGCACCATCACAGTTTCAGTGAGATTTGATTGAAACCCACCTGCAGGTTTCTGGGCGTCTTCGGTTCCAGGACCATGAAGAACCGGTTCAGGATCTGGAAGAACCGCGGCAGGTTGTGGAAGACGTAGTCCTTCAGGGGGGGGCAGTCATCGAAGTGGAGCAGCTTCCCTGATTCGTGCAGGTAAGAGAGGGCGCTCTGCAGCCGGTCCTCCGTCAGGCCCGCCTGCAGACCCAGCCGGGCAGAGTCCCACCAGGACAGCCACAGCTGGGGGGCCTTCAGGTGCAGATCCTCCAGAACCTGCCAGGACCGAGGAAGAACCTGATGAAGGTTGGGGAAGATCTGGCGCTGCTCGGCAACCTGCAGGAGCTTCTCTCTGAGCCTCTGGTTCCTGTGGACCCCCGTCCTCAGCAGGGGTGACAGGACCTGCAGACGGTGGTTCAGAATGTACTGCAAATGGGACTTCCTGCGCCTCAAGTTCTGGTCCGAGACCCCGTAGAAGACCACGTGAGGGCTGGAGGACCGGACACTGAAGCCCTGCTGCATGGCCCGGTCCACCTGCAGGACTTCAGCCTTCAGCACCTGCAGGTCCTGGAGCTCCTGGAGGCCAATCTGCAGATGGACGTCCAGACTCTTCTCCTCCAGATCCTCCTCGGTGCACAGGTCCGAGTGGGTCCCGACCACCAGGACCACCGCGTGGGGGACTTTGGCCCCGAGGAGGTGCAGGAAGTACCCCACCTGGGAGTAAAAGGTCCTCGGGGTGTAGGTTCTGAGGTTCACCACAAGGAGGTACAGGGCCCCCGGGGACAGGAGGAAGGGTTTGATGAGGTCCTGGTCCCCCGACAGATCGTAGACCAGGAAGGTGAGGCCACGGTCCGCCACCCAGTCCGTCACCTCGATGCCCCCGTCCCCCTGCAGGTCCTGGACCTCCTGCTGAGGGCCCATCACGCTCCTCCTGAGCCGGCTCTTCCCAGAGTTCTTGGTCCCCATCAGGACCAGTTTCAGGCGCGGCTTCACGGCCAGCTGAGAGTCCGCCAGCTCCTTCTGGTAGGCCGCGATGTAGGGGATCCCCTTCATGCAGACCTCGTAGGGGGGCTGGATCAGAGGGTTGTCCTTCACCTTCCAGATGTTGACCCTGGACAGCTTCCCGAAGTTCTCCGGCAGGATAGCGATCTGGTTCCCCTGGATGACCAGTTCCTCGAGGCGCTCCAGGTCCACGATGGAGTCGGGCAGGAAGGTGATGCAGTTGTTGTCCAGCCACAGGTTGTTGAGCCTCCGCAGACCCCCCAGCTCCTCTGGGATCTGGATCAGTCTGTTCCGGCTCAGGTAGACCTCCTCCAGCCCAGAGAGGCTCAGGATCACCTCGGGGAAGTCCTGGAACTGATTGGAGGACAGGTTCAGCATCCTGAGTGTTTGCATCCTGCTGAAGTCCTGCGGCAGGGCGGAGATCTGGTTCCCGTCCAGCATCAGGCTCTCCAGATGCTCCAGGAGACAGAAGGAGTCCGGCAGCTGGACCAGGTTCAGGCTGCTGAGCCACAGGATCTTGATGCTCCGCAGCTTCAGGATGTCCGAGGGCAGGGTCTTGAACCGGTTCCCAGAGAGGTCCAGCTCCTCCAGGTCGCCCAGGGCCAGGATCTGAGGGGGGAACTGGGGCAGCTTGTTGTGGTCCGCGTCCAGAGTCCTGAGCCTGGAGAGCCTGATGAGGGTCTGAGGGAGGACCTGCAGGGAGTTAAAGCTCAGATCCAGCTCCTCCAGGACCTGGGGGGACACGTCCAGACCAGAGAGGGTTACTCTGACGCAGTATTTACATGTACTCTGATGAAGTATTTAGATGTACTCTGATGCAGTGATGTAGTATATAGATGTATTCTAGGTGTACTCTATGTGTACTCTATGTGTACTCTATGTGTACTCTATGTGTACTCTATGTGTACTCTAGGTGTATTATATGTGTACTCTATGTGTACTCTATGTGTATTCTATGTGTACACTATGTGTACTCTATGTGTACTCTATGTGTATTCTAGGTGTACTCTAGTTGCATTCTATGTGTACTCTACGTGTACTCTACGTGTACTCTGCGTGTACTCTACGTGTACTCTGCGTGTACTCTGCGTGTACTCTACGTGTACTCTGCGTGTACTCTGCGTGTACTCTGCGTGTACTCTACGTGTACTCTAGGTGTACTCTAGGTGTACTCTACGTGTACTCTACGTGTACTCTAGGTGTACTCTAGGTGTATTCTATGTGTACTCTATGTGTACTCTATGTGTACTCTAGGTGTACTCTAGGTGTACTCTAGGTGTACTCTAGGTGTACTCTGTGTACTCTGTGTACTCTGTGTACTCTGTGTACTCTGTGTGTACTCTATGTGTACTCTGTGTACTCTATGTGTGCTCTATGTGTGCTCTAGGTGTATTCTATGTGTACTCTAGGTGTACTCTAGGTGTACTCTATGTGTACTCTATGTGTACTCTGTGTACTCTGTGTACTCTGTGTGTACTCTGTGTGTACTCTGTGTGTACTCTGTGTGTTCTCTGTGTGTACTCTGTGTACTCTATGTGTACTCTATGTGTATTCTATGTGCACTCTAGGTGCACTCTAGGTGTACTCGGTGTGTACTCTATGTGTACTCTATGTGTACTCGGTGTGTGCTCTATGTGTACTCTATGTGTACTCTAGGTGTACTCTAGGTGTACTCTAGGTGTACTCTAGGTGTACTCTGTGTACTCTGTGTACTCTGTGTGTACTCTGTGTGTACTCTGTGTACTCTGTGTACTCTGTGTACTCTGTGTGTACTCTATGTGTACTCTATGTGTACTCTATGTGTGCTCTAGGTGTATTCTATGTGTACTCTATGTGTACTCTAGGTGTACTCTATGTGTACTCTGTGTACTCTATGTGTACTCTATGTATACTCTGTGTACTCTGTGTACTCTATGTGTACTCTATGTGTACTCTGTGTACTCTGTGTACTCTAGTATGTAGGTGTTGTCTACCTGCAGCGCTCCGATCTCATTGGGCAGCACCAGGATCTGGTTGTGGCTCACGCAGAGCTTCTTCAGGTTCTTCAGCAGGTCCAGGTCTTCAGGCAGACCCAGCAGGAGGTTGTGACTCAGGTCCAGATCCACCAGGCGCTCCAGCTCCAGAACCACCCGGGGAACCAGGGAGAACCGGTTCCTGCGCAGAACCAGGACCCGCAGGTTGCTCAGGCTGGACCCCAGAACGTTAGGGAGGTCTTTCAGGGAGTTGTTCCCCAGGTTCAGGACCTCCACCTCAAAGAGTCAAGATCCAAAGATTCACAGGTTTCATACATGGTTTTGTGAAAATCCTGAATGTCCTCTTCCAACATGAGAGCAACATGCTAACTAAGGTACCCCAACTGTAGCTGAGAACATGACAGGATGTCCTCTTCCAACATGAGAGCAACATGATAACTAAGGTATCCCAACTGTAGCTGAGAACATGACAGGATGTGTGATTACCTAGAAGAGCATCAGGACTGTTTGAGGCATATGATAGCTATGTGATGAACATGATGATTCAGCCTCTATGGAGATAGACATATGAGTATAATACAAGATGCCAACCAGGTGAATGTTTACCTGTGAAACGTCCTCTGGGAAGATGATCTGGTTATCTTTGGAGCTGAGGGTCAGGTTCCTCTGGTCGCTGCGCAGCTTCCTGGACCTCAGAGCTGCGTCGCGCCACATCTGAGCCGCCTTCAGGTCCTCCTGCATGGGGGGGGCCATCCTCCACGGGGGGGCCCTCCTGCACTGGGGGGCCCTCCTCCTCCTCCTTGTTGTCATGGACGGTTTTCATAGGGGGGGCAGCATGTTTTGGGGGTATCTCGGAGTAAAGCAAAAGCACCAGGAAGTGAAGCAAATATTCGTAGTGGCCAAACGGTGGGACTACATCTCCCGTGACGTCATGTTGCCCCAAAAATACTTTTTCACCATTGACTTACATTGTTTATCTGAATAATCTCCCCAGCACGAGCTCTGTGTAGCCCTTATATAAATCCTCAGGGTGAAAAAGTCACTCAAATCTGAATCCAGCGTTATTTACGCGCTCCATTCCTTCACTGCGCATGCTCTGTGGGCCCACATCCGGGTCCTCCCGCTCCTGTGTTTGGGCTTCACTTCAGCTTCATAGAGATGAACTCTTTATGTCCCCCCCTCCACCTTGTTGTTATCATGGAGAGTTTCACGGGGCAGCATGGAGGATCCAGAGCGGGGGTTAATCTCAGAGATAGTCCCGGTGAAACGCAGCCTTTCTCCGGCAGCGTGTGCAGCATCCTCCCCTCCTGCTGCCCGAACGCAATGAACACAAACCGGGATCAGATCCGGGATCAGTCCGCTCTCTGAGCTCCAGACTCCGGGATCAGATCCAGGATCAGGCCACTCTCTGAGCTCCAGACTCCGGGTACAGGTCCAGGATCAGTCCGTTCTCTGAGCTCCAGACTCCGGGACCAGGTCCAGGATCAGTCCGCTCTCTGAGCTCCAGACTCCGGGTACAGGTCCGGAATCAGTCCGCTCTCTGAGCTCCAGACTCCGGGTACAGGTCCGGGATCAGTCCGCTCTCTGAGCTCCAGATCCCGGGTCTCTCTCCTCGCTGCTCCCGGGCCTCATGGTTCTTCTCAAGCCGTCCTCTGGAGCTCTTCCCCGGGTAAAATCTGCGTGTTTTCCTGGAGCTCCGCAGCCTGGTTTCTCTTCCTGCAGGGAGTGGAGATCACTGCGTCAGATCCCGGATCCTCCCTCTGTGTGTGTGTGTGTGTGTGTGTGTGTGTGTGTGTGTGTGTGTGTGTGTGTGTGTGTGTGTGTGTGTGTGTGTGTGTGTCTCTCTCTCTCTCTCTTTCTCCGCCCTGCTGCTGGAGTAACAAAAAAAAATGCTATGATAATATTTTATTTTATTTGTTATTGTTGTTTATTATCAATATAAAAAATGTTCACTAAAAAACACTTGATTTAAAAAAATACATATCTATATATATTTTTTATAATTGCTGTCATTTTTGTATTTATTCTTGTTGTTGTTTATTCAATTGTTGCAGTATTTATTTATTTTTTACAGGTTTAGTAATGTAATATAAAATGTCTCCTACATTAAGAAGTATATTGTGACAGCAGCTCGGGAGTCAAGAGTAAAACAGTATCTATAAGAAGAAGAAGAAACACTTTATTAATCCCTTACAGGGAAATGTCTTTCCCCACTCTGTTTACACACATCACACACACAGAGGATATACATGCACACACACAGAGGATATACATGCACACACACAGGTACCCGGCGCCAAGGGAGCAGTTTCGAGGTTAGGTGCCTTGCTCAAGGGCACCTCGGCAGTGGCCTTGGAGGTGAACTGGCACCTCTCCAGCTACCAGCTTACTGGGTCCGATCGGGACGTGAACCGGCGACCCTTCGGTTCCAAGAGCAAGTCCCTACAGACTGAGCCACTGCCTGCCCATAAGAAAATAAGTTGCTGTATTTATTGTAATAGTATAATAATATTTTACATGTTTAGAACCACACACTGTGCTTTAGCGTATTTCATTCATTAGTGTGTATTTTGTATATTTATATTTTTCGATGTGTGACATAACTGAACAGGTAGACAGGAGGTCAGTAACAACCAGGCCTCTGTCGCCCCCTGCTGGACAGGAGAGGGAGCGCTTTGTGCATTCATTCAACACTCAGAGTAACTCAGGTACAATCAGAGGAAGTGCTCCATGTACCTCTGAACTGTAGTGGAGTAGAAGTACACAGTAGCATACAATGGAAATACTCAGGTAAAGTACAAGTACCTCTAAAGTGTAGTGCAGTACTTGGTAAATGTACTTTACACCTGTGGGTGTAGTATACCTAATAAAAGGTCATTGCTGAACACAAAGAGATTACATTTTACGGGACATTACATGTTTTCGTCACATTGAAAATAAGTGTTTAATATAATATTTTAAGCACGTTCTCTTTAATGATATATATATATATATATATTTGTTTGTATTATTGCAGTTTCTATTTTCTTTTGACAGATTTTTACTATAACTTTTTTATGGTTGCAGTTATTTGTTTTTTTATTTTCTGAAGTATTCATTTATTTTTTGTTACAGCTTTTTTTATTTAAAGGTTTTATTTGTTTATTTGCAGTTTTTTAAATTATTTTGTGTATAAAGTTTATTTTTATATTGTTGCTGGTTAACGTGAGTAGACTCAGAGGAGACTCAGGTGAGACTCAGGGCAGACTCAGGGGAGACTCAGGTGAGACTCAGGTGAGACTCAGGTGAGACTCAGGGGAGACTCAGAGGAGACTCAGGTGAGACTCAGGGCAGACTCAGAGGAGACTCAGGGGAGACTCAGGGGAGACTCAGGGGAGACTCAGGGGAGACTCAGAGGAGACTCAGGTGAGACTCAGGGCAGACTCAGGTGAGACTCAGGGGAGACTCAGGTGAGACTCAGGGCAGACTCAGGGGAGACTCAGGTGAGACTCAGGTGAGACTCAGGTGAGACTCAGGTGAGACTCAGGGCAGACTCAGAGGAGACTCAGAGGAGACTCAGGTGAGACTCAGGGGAGACTCAGGGGAGACTCAGGTGAGACTCAGGGCAGACTCAGGGGAGACTCAGGTGAGACTCAGGTGAGACTCAGGTGAGACTCAGGTGAGACTCAGGGCAGACTCAGGGCAGACTCAGGTGAGACTCAGGTGAGACTCAGGTGAGACTCAGAGGAGACTCAGGTGAGACTCAGGGCAGACTCAGAGGAGACTCAGGGGAGACGGTGAGACTCAGAGGAGACTCAGAGGAGACTCAGGGGAGACGGTGAGACTCAGAGGAGACGGTGAGACTCAGAGGAGACTCAGAGGAGACGGTGAGACTCAGAGGAGACGGTGAGACTCAGGGGAGACTCAGAGGAGACTCAGAGGAGACTCAGAGGAGACGGTGAGACTCAGAGGAGACGGTGAGACTCAGGGGAGACGGTGAGACTCAGGGGAGACGGTGAGACTCAGGGGAGACGGTGAGACTCAGGGGAGACGGTGAGACTCAGAGGAGACGGGAGTACTCAGACGTGAGACTCAGAGGAGACGTCAGAGGAGACTACAGAGGAGACGTGAGACTCAGAGGAGACGGTGAGACTCAGAGGAGACTCAGGGGAGACTCAGAGGAGACTCAGGGGAGACTCAGAGGAGACTCAGGGGAGACTCAGAGGAGACGGTGAGACTCAGGGGAGACGGTGAGACTCAGAGGAGACTCAGAGGAGACGGTGAGACTCAGAGGAGACGGTGAGACTCAGGGGAGACGGTGAGACTCAGGGGAGACGGTGAGACTCAGAGGAGACGGTGAGACTCAGAGGAGACTCAGAGGAGACGGTGAGACTCAGAGGAGACGGTGAGACTCAGGGGAGACTCAGAGGAGACTCAGAGGAGACGGGTGAGACTCAGAGGAGACGGTGAGACTCAGAGGAGACTCAGGTGAGACTCAGGTGAGACTCAGGGGAGACTCAGAGACTCAGAGGAGACTCAGAGGAGACTCAGGGGAGACTCAGAGACTCAGAGGAGACTCAGGGGAGACTCAGAGGAGACGGTGAGACTCAGAGGAGACTCAGGGGAGACTCAGAGGAGACGGTGAGACTCAGAGGAGACTCAGAGGAGACGGTGAGACTCAGAGGAGACGGTGAGACTCAGAGGAGACTCAGAGGAGACGGTGAGACTCAGAGGAGACTCAGAGGAGACGGTGAGACTCAGAGGAGACTCAGGGGAGACTCAGAGACTCAGAGGAGACTCAGGGGAGACTCAGAGACTCAGAGGAGACGGTGAGACTCAGGGGAGACTCAGAGGAGACGGTGAGACTCAGAGGAGACTCAGGGGAGACTCAGAGGAGACGGTGAGACTCAGAGGAGACTCAGGGGAGACTCAGAGGAGACTCAGGGGAGACTCAGAGGAGACTCAGGGGAGACTCAGAGGAGACTCAGGGGAGACTCAGAGGAGACTCAGAGGAGACTCAGAGGAGACTCAGAGGAGACTCAGGTGAGACTCAGAGGAGACTCAGGTGAGACTCAGGGGAGACTCAGATGAGACTCAGATGAGACTCAGATGAGACTCAGATGAGACTCAGGTGAGACTCAGGAGAGACTCAGGTGAGACTCAGGAGAGACTCGGGTGAGACTCGGGTGAGACTCGGGTGAGACTCGGGAGAGACTCGGGAGAGACTCGGGTGAGACTCGGGTGAGACTCGGGTGAGACTCGGGAGAGACTCGGGAGAGACTCGGGTGAGACTCGGGTGAGACTCGGGTGAGACTCGGGTGAGACTCGGGTGAGACTCGGGTGAGACTCGGGTGAGACTCGGGTGAGACTCGGGAGAGACTCGGGAGAGACTCGGGTGAGACTCGGGTGAGACTCGGGTGAGACTCGGGTGAGACTCGGGTGAGACTCGGGTGAGACTCGGGAGAGACTCGGGAGAGACTCGGGAGAGACTCGGGTGAGACTCGGGTGAGACTCAGGTGAGATCCTGCTGTTTGCAGAGCGGCTCAAACACTGACCTCTGACCTTTAGATCCTCTCAAACAGAGCAGAGAGCAGCAGGTCATCGACTGTACACAGAAGTACACAGAAATATGTCCAGATGAAGAGCTATGGATATATTTTTAACACAATTATATATTATATTAATGGTTTTATGTTCTGTAATTGTGACCTTCAAAATAAACCAAACTGAAGTAAAACTTATACAAATATTTCACTTTATTTCTGTGTCTCCCCTCGTGCAGACAGCAGACAGATTTAAAACTTTAATAACATTTCATAGTTAAAAACATTCTCATTGAGCAGCATTCAGTGATCACATCAACGATTCTTAAAAACAATAAATTAACATTCATTTTCATTGAAGACTAAAAACACAGAAACTGTCTGTAGAGTGTTTCCTGCTGACATGATGTCTCTGCTCACATGTCGGCCCGCTGTAACGTGGACTCGCATGACGGCCCGCTGTAACGTGGACTCACATGACGGTCCGCTGTAACGTGGACTCGCATGACGGCCCGCTGTAACGTGGACTCACATGACGGTCCGCTGTAACGTGGACTCGCATGACGGTCCGCTGTAACGTGGACTCGCATGACGGTCCGCTGTAACGTGGACTCGCATGACGGTCCGCTGTAACGTGGACTCGCATGACGGTCCGCTGTAACGTGGACTCGCATGACGGTCCGCTGTAACGTGGACTCGCATGACGGTCCGCTGTAACGTGGACTCGCATGTCGGTCCGCTGTAACGTGGACTCGCATGACGGTCCGCTGTAACGTGGACTCGCATGACGGCCCGCTGTAACGTGGACTCGCATGACGGTCCGCTGTAACGTGGACTCGCATGACGGTCCGCTGTAACGTGGACTCGCATGACGGCCCGCTGTAACGTGGACTCGCATGACGGCCCGCTGTAACGTGGACTCGCATGTCGGCCCGCTGTAACGTGGACTCACATGACGGTCCGCTGTAACGTGGACTCACATGTGAGCAGACATGTCTCTCCTCACATGTCGGTCCGCTGTAACATGGACTCACATGTCGGTCCGACATGCGAGTCCATGTCGGTCCATGTCGGACCGACATGGACTCACATGTCAGTCCGCTGTAACGTGGACTCACATGTGAGCAGACATGTCTCTCCTCACATGTCGGTCCGCTGTAACATGGACTCACATGTCGGTCCGCTGTAACATGGACTCACATGTCAGTCCGCTGTAACGTGGACTCACATGTGAGCAGACATGTCTCTCCTCACATGTCAGTCCACTGTAACATGGACTCACATGTGAGCAGACATGTCTCTCCTCACATGTCAGTCCGCTGTAACGTGGACTCACATGTGAGCAGACATGTCTCTCCTCACATGTCAGTCCGCTGTAACATGGACTCACATGTCAGTCCGCTGTAACGTGGACTCACATGTGAGCAGACATGTCTCTCCTCACATGTCAGTCCACTGTAACATGGACTCACATGTGAGCAGACATGTCTCTCCTCACATGTCGGTCCGCTGTAACGTGGACTCACATGTGAGCAGACATGTCTCTCCTCACATGTCGGTCCGCTGTAACGTGGACTCACATGTGAGCAGACATGTCTCTCCTCACATGTCGGTCCGCTGTAACATGGACTCACATGTCGGTCCGCTGTAACATGGACTCACATGTCGGTCCGCTGTAACATGGACTCACATGTGAGCAGACATGTCTCTCCTCACATGTCAGTCCACTGTAACGTGGACTCACATGTGAGCAGACATGTCTCTCCTCACATGTCAGTCCACTGTAACATGGACTCACATGTGAGCAGACATGTCTCTCCTCACATGTCAGTCCACTGTAACGTGGACTCACATGTGAGCAGACATGTCTCTCCTCACATGTCAGTCTGCTGTAACGTGGACTCACATGTGAGCAGACATGTCTCTCCTCACATGTCAGTCTGCTGTAACGTGGACTCACATGTGAGCAGACATGTCTCTCCTCACATGACGGTCCGCTGTAACGTGGACTCACATGTGAGCAGACATGTCTCTCCTCACATGTCAGTCTGCTGTAACGTGGACTCACATGTGAGCAGACATGTCTCTCCTCACATGTCAGTCTGCTGTAACGTGGACTCACATGTGAGCAGACATGTCTCTCCTCACATGTCAGTCTGCTGTAACGTGGACTCACATGTGAGCAGACATGTCTCTCCTCACATGTCAGTCCACTGTAACGTGGACTCACATGTGAGCAGACATGTCTCTCCTCACATGTCAGTCTGCTGTAACGTGGACTCACATGTGAGCAGACATGTCTCTCCTCACATGTCAGTCTGCTGTAACGTGGACTCACATGTGAGCAGACATGTCTCTCCTCACATGACGGTCCGCTGTAACGTGGACTCACATGTGAGCAGACATGTCTCTCCTCACATGACGGTCCACTGTAACGTGGACTCACATGTGAGCAGACATGTCTCTCCTCACATGTCAGTCCACTGTAACGTGGACTCACATGTGAGCAGATATGTCTCTCCTCACATGTCAGTCTGCTGTAACGTGGACTCACATGTGAGCAGATATGTCTCTCCTCACATGTCAGTCTGCTGTAACGTGGACTCACATGTGAGCAGACATGTCTCTCCTCACATGTGAGCAGACATGTCTCTCCTCACATGTCAGTCTGCTGTAACGTGGACTCACATGTGAGCAGATATGTCTCTCCTCACATGTCAGTCTGCTGTAACGTGGACTCACATGCGAGCAGACATGTCTCTCCTCACATGTGAGCAGATATGTCTCTCCTCACATGTCAGTCTGCTGTAACGTGGACTCACATGTGAGCAGACATGTCTCTCCTCACATGTCAGTCTGCTGTAACGTGGACTCACATGTGAGCAGACATGTCTCTCCTCACATGTCAGTCTGCTGTAACGTGGACTCTGACAGCCGGTTGGGAAACAGAGAGCCGATAAACTGTTGAGAAATCTGCAAATATTCAGAATCAGCTCACGGCTTAACGCTGTTTCCAAAGGCAACACACATCAAATATATCCAGACACGAGCTGCAAATAAATATATAAATTAAATTAATCTGCAGATTAGATTCTGGATTATTGATTTGTTGCATAAAACAAAGAAGGATGAGCATCTCAGCGTGGGTTTAAATGTGGGGGTTTTGTCACAGAGAACAGCAGCAGTTCAGTTTAACAGGATAGCATTTTGCATGAAAAGTTTTATACAAAACAACATTCCTGCAACATTTCTAGATAAAAACCAAGTTATTTTTCATGCAGAAGTGGCAGATGCAGTTTTAACCTCTTAAATGCTGCTTTTCTGTTAATGAGAGAACATTGACATTAAATTGACATTTTATACTGAAAACACGAAGCGAGAAGACACCGTTTGGTTGCAGATATTTCTCAGTGAGGATTGGTCGGTAAAGTCATGTGACCTCCACTTCCCGTCAGTAGTCATGTGACCTCCACTTGCGGTCAGTAGTACGGCCCTGTGTTCTCGTACCTGGCGTAGCTCGGCCAATCAGGAAGGATCCCGTGAGAGCAGGAGGGGCTGCCGTACCGGTCGAAGTGAACCCCGAAATCAGAGGCGTTATCGGGGCGTCGGGTCTTCTTTGAGGCCGGCACGATGCGGTAGTTCTGGCCCTGGTTGCTGTCCCAGAACTCCTGCCCGCCCCCCGTCTGAAAACACACCGCAAACTCCCCTGTCTGGAGGCGGGGGGGCAGCAGGAAGGAGAACGAGAACGAGTCGCTGCCGGCACTCGGGTACGAGTCCGTCTCAAAGTCACAGTCCAGGTCCCGGTGAGACCGCCAGCCGTCCATCGAGAGGCGGAGCTTCACGGCTTTCTGGAAGCAAACGTTCCTGACGCGCACCGAGCCGCTCAGAACCCCCCCGTCCAGAACACAGTGGGACAAACACACCTGGTCCGAGTCCAGCCGGCGCCGGAAACTCAGGTAGTCCGAGGCCGGCGGGTCGAAGTCCAGAACCAGAGAGTCCAGAACCAGAGAGTCCTGAGGAGATGAACTGAGACTCTGACGGACCCTCAGAGAGTTCTTAAGGTCCTGAGAGTCCAGAACCAGAGAGTCCTGAAGGTCCTTAAGAGAGGAACTGAGCCTCTTCCGGACCCTCCGAGGGATCCGGACGTCGCTGAACGGACAGAAAACCTTGACCCGAGTCAGAGCGAGACCCCGATGATCTGCAAACGTCACCTGCTTCTTCTTCTTCCCGGACTCCTTCCTGCAGGACGGTTCCTCCGGAGACGCTTCCCGGGGCTCAGAAGACGAGATGTAGAGGAAGTCCTCTGAGGAGGAGGACAGGAAGAGAGGCATGATGTCCACCGGCATGAGGGGGGGGGGGACTGAGGGAGAGAGGGCAGGGTTACTCTTTACATTCTATATGTATACTTTTTAAATGCAAAACACAGGACAATAAAACCAGACTTAAAGCCACAGACTGAACTCAGATGAACCTGGTCCCTCCAACATGACCTCAGTCTGGATCAAACTACAGTTACAACTCTTTACTTTCTACCTTTAGACTGGTTTGAGACTGGTCTATAGAAACAGACGGGTCAGGTGACCAGTTTAATGGTCCATATGAAACCCTTATAAACCTCAAAAGTGCTGAATATTAAGGAACTAGAACTGGGTCAATTGTTATATATTTTAGTTTCTGCTATGTACTCAAGGTTTTATTATAAATGAAAAATAATCTGTAGAATAAATGTTTAGTAAAAATCTAGCTTCCAAAATGTAGAAATATAAAGTATTAGTACAGAAGGGAAACACTCGGGGAAAGTACCTCCAATGTGTACTTAGGTAAATGTACTTAATAACTTAACAGCACTGCATATATTCAACATTAAACACGACATTAATAACTTTAAAAAAACCTTTTAAATGTTGTAAAATCTTCCCAGAGTTCCCGCCTTACAGAACCTGCCTAGTAACAGCGGACAGGAAGTGGTTTTACCTGCAGCCGCTCGTGAGGATCATCACGCGGCGGATTCCCTCTGATCTGTCGCTCGCGAGGAGCTCTCTCGCGCTCTGAGTGTTTCTTTTTTTGAGTCTCTAGGCCACAGAGAGGGGCACACCGGCTTCACGTGAACACCTGCAAGCAGCCAATCAGAGGCCGAGCTGCCGGAGTGATCGACGCGTCAGAGGGGCGTGACGCGGGAAGTATGGAGGCTCATTGGTGTCAAAATGAGATGTAACGGGATTTCTAACTGACAAATATTACGCTAATTTCCACTCGTTACTATACGTCAACATGTTGACTGAATTACAACTTATTTTTATATTATTTATTTTTGCTTTATAACAAAAGGAATATCAATCAACACTGAAATGTAACAGTACTGTAGTTAGCTTAGAGGCTATTTCTCATTAGCATTCCCTTTGCATGAAGAATATTCCTATAGGCAGGGGTGCACATAACTGGTACGCAGGTACGCATGCGCGGCAACAATCTGAAATGCGTAACGTCACTTGTGTCACAACGCGCCTTTGCGTACCTGATAGGTCATCAAAACAAAAACACATATTTCTTCTATACGTGTTTCTTGTCAACACTCAGTGGAGTAAATTATTAGACATGTCCAAAAAAAAACAAAGACATTAAGCAGCCACTTTGCCGTTTCGCTCCCTGCAAAAATCTTCGGACTTTCTATGACTGATTGAACTGGGTGCTGGCCGTGCCGCGCAGGACATAACCGACGGACCTGTGAAGCTTCACAGGAGGCAGAGGCTTAGATCACTGGACGACAGAGTTGGTCGCCGTGTGCACAGACGGGGCTGCTGTTAACGTCGGTGTGTACAACAGAATTGTACCAAAACTACATCAACTGGCTGCGGTGGGAGACTCCCCTGTGCACATTCTGTGCCCCGCGCACACACTGGAGAACTGCGCAAAATCAGCTGATCACAACGGTCACGCTCTGTGGTCAAGCTGCTGCAGTTAAAACACACAGCTGCAAACTTACTCAGGCTGTTAATGGAAGAGTTTGAAATCAGACGGGGTTAGGTGGATGAAGTGTTACTCAAGTAAAATTAGAAAAGTATTATCATCAACACCTAGTTAAAGTAGCGACAGTAAAAGTAGTCATTTTGCAGATTGGTCCATTTCATAATAATGTATATGATATGTTTTATAATTATTGATCATTAAAGTGTTTAAAAATTAGTTTGAATGACTTTGTATAGGCTACTGCAGGGTAGCTTGTGAATTTACTCCAGGTGGAACTAAAGTCTGATTTAACACTTGATTATATTTCACATCATTCATCCAGATCTGTGAAGTAACTAAAATGTATTAACTACATGTAGTGGAGGAAAAGTACATGATTTACCTCTGAACTGTAGTGGAGTAGAAGTACAAAGTAGCATAAATTGTACCTAAGTACAGTACTTGAATAAATGTACTTTGTTACTTCCCTCCTCTGAAATCAGATATGACTACAAGTCATGTGATCATTTCTTAGTATTTGATCCTTCAACTTGGCCTCAGGAAATGCAAGGACTTCACAGTTTTGGCAACAAGTTTTGGAGAAAGCAAATCGGAGGCTTAAAAAGAGACAGGGAGGTGCATCTTCATCATCTTCATCATCTAGCATGCAAGAAGTGTAAATAGAGGACAGTGAAGGAGACACTGAGGAGGACAGTGAGGAAGACTGCACTTATTAAAACCACGCTTCATGTGGGGTGAGTACCAAACGCTGTCTCCTGGTACTCATCTGAGTAACTCACTAAAAAAGTTATGTGCACACCTGCCTATAGGAAATAAAAATAAGCACAACGGTATTTATTACAAGCTTTATTTCCTAGCCATGTTTATTCATTTCAAAAGCACACATATACACTTTGTTAGCGTGTGTATTAACATGTTTAAACTGAGATGCCTTCAGGGTCACACATTCACTCACGTCCCGAGTCCGACAGAGATTTAAAACTCATCCTGATCGTTATCGTACGACACGGAGAGTTAAATGATGTTGACTTTATTGGAGCTCTGTGGAGCAACCAAGCGGCAAACTCTGGGGAAGAGCCGGGACGCCAATACGGAAGTGCCACAAACTGCAGTTCATATATTGGCCGATAGGCGATGACTGCAGAAAGGAGCAATTTCCATAGACCCCAATGTTAAAATGCCCAATTTCACAGCAGAAAAAAAACGTTTCTAGCCCTGGATGCAATACATTTTATTATGTATATAGTTAGATTCCACCTTCGTGATTATGAATCTGTGAGTGAATTGTTTTCTAACATGACCCTTTTATTTATATTAGGTCTTAAAGTTTTTGCATAAATTAGGGCGTGGTCACATTGAGTGACAGCTCTGTCAGGTGACTGCTGCTGTTAGCTTCTTGTCTCTCTGCTAGCTGCTCCGTCCGTGAAGCTACAGGGACACTGCCTGCTCAGTTCATCCAGGGAACACAACTTGACCCCGGCCGTGTTTGTTTGTTCTTCATGCTTATATATCGGACTATTGTGACTCGCTCTGCGGTTAAAACAGACGGTGCATGAATGCCGTTTTGCGGTAAGTGAAATTCGAGTACTTTATTTATGTGTTTATGATTTTAATCAGCTACGTAATGAATGTTAAGGCTTGGGTTAGCGTGTAAGCGAGTGGTAGCTACATCTGTGCTAACGATGCTAATCGTATCCTCCAAGTTAACTTAAAGCCATAGACTGTATAAAGGTTAAAACGAAATAGACAAGTGTTAAGCGTTAAGTGGGATAATACTGTAGAACAAAAGGCTTCTGTTTGAGGTTGATAAAATAAGGTCATCCTTGTAACTTAGAGAGATATTTTATTATGTAGGTAGGAACTGTATGCATCGCTAAGGTTAATTTAAATCCGCTATGCTCTAGTATGTAGACAAGCTAACGTCGAAGTAGTGTATGTGAAATCAACCTCACAATAAGATGTGTGTATATTACAATTATTAATGTCATATTTCAAGATGATTACTTCGATATTACAATATGGTTGGTTGAGCTGGAGTTCATTATTGAGCTTACACGTTAACGTCACAGTCATCTGAAGAACGAACCCAAACCTTGTTGTTTTTATTAATTGCATTAACAAATTGGTATCAAATAAACAGTAACACAACAGCATTGGTAACACAACTTCCAAAGTTACAGTAAAATAAAAAGGACCCTGACTCGGACAATACACAATCCAACATGTTCAACAGAAGAGAATAAGTTATATTGTTTGTACACATGGTGCTTTACATATATATCTGTTTGTTTAAAGTGTGCAGGTGATGCAGACAGGATGGACCAGAGAGTGAGAGACAGAACTGGACTCCTCACAGCAGTGAACTTCAGCACAGGTACAAATACTGTACAAAGAATCAAGAAAGATATTGGTTTAAATAAATGAAGTATTGACTTTAATACACTGATATACATTCCATTAAACAATACTAAATACTAGATCACCTACACATCAGTGAAGTTGAGGGGTTTTTCCATGCAAAGGGTTACATTTAGATGTTAACAAGCAATATTACTGTCAGCTTTCTAATTTAAGGTATTGAAGGCAAAGCTATTTAACGCATAGTGACAACTGCTATTTATCTCTCTATATTGTCTGTAAAAACGTGGTAAAAGTTATGATTTCAAGCTTCTACAGTTGCACTAAGTTTTAATAACAGTTAAATATTATTTTGATAATAAAATACATTTCAATGTTGATGAATGTCATACTGTTCATTCATAATCTGATTGTCTTTGTAGCTCACTGTTGAAATAAAATAAAACATGACAATTACAAAATAATTATATCTACAGCCCCTAAACACAAGCACACCTCTTTCATAAATAACACACTTGTTCTGCAATAATATGCTTTATGTTTCCTGTCATTTTTGTTAGGAAAGGACATGCCTGAAAGACACGACTCAACATCTCCTCTTTCTCTGAGGGTCAAGAAGAACATCCAAGAGGAAAATTAAAAGCTGATGTTATGAGATGTTAAGACCAGTACAGGACATTCACTAAGAAACTACTTTTATTGTGAAGTCAGCTGATCGAATGCACCTATTTCCACATCTACACTCCATCAGCTGATTATTTCTATTTGCCTCACTTCATGAGCTTCACAACATGTACCTTGTACCGCAGAGTTTGCAACGTCACAAATAAATGGGGCCAATCTTCAGTCGGATGTGAATGTGTAATCTAACATTTTCAGTAAGAATAATGGACAAAAGGAGTGCAAATACAAATTCAATTTATTGAAATGTGAACCAAAAGTTAATCAAACATGTTTTAAATAAAAAGCACATATGGACAGAAGGTGTAAACCTATTAAATGTATAAGTAAACACATGTAGTCAAATAAAGTGACAGACCTGATCAGGTGGTATCAGCATGGGCTCTTCCATCAGGCCTGGTCCTCCTCGCTGAGGAAAGACCCTCAGTCCTCTCCAAACCAACAGACTGGACGTCCATCACACGGAGGTTTCTCCCTGAAGTCTCTGCAGCTCTCTGGACACCACGCTGTCTCAATCCGTCCATCACACGGAGGTTTCTCCCTGAAGTCTCTGCAGCTCTCTGGACACCACGCTGTCTCAATCCGTCCACACTGAATATGAGAGGGGGAAAATGAAAATAATAAATGCTTTAGACAATAATAAATATAAAGTTGACTGTTGAGTTGCTCAGTTTTTTTAGATTGTCAATACTATTACTGTATAACTAATATCTCAGGTTAAGACGCACCTTCAAATAAAGATTGGTCTTTAAATACATTTTGTCTTTTGAATTGTTTGTCTAAAGTCAAGGATCTAGAACTGGTACTTGTAGTTTTAATGATACAGTCTGGTTATAATGCGGTTTGGAGGAGGCCTCACAGGTAAGAGCACTAACTAGCTACCATCACATGCACCTTAGCTTAACTTAAATGTATTAAACGTATAATTAAGTGATAGCAAAATATAAATAACTAATGTCATGCAAACATATTAATATTTGCTTGATTCCAGTGTTGCATTTAGCACATTGCATACAAACGTTAAGGGATTTTAAGATTCTGAAGTATTATGCTAAAAACTCAATAACTTAGATTATTATTTATAGTTTTGCTGAATAGTTTCATGTCCGCTTACCTTAGAAACGTAAAATGTGACGGCAGTGTGCAGATGGGGAAGCATGTTAGCTTAGCTTCTTAGCTTGAGCTAGCTCTGTTACTTCCCAGCTGGAGGCAGAAGGTCCCGCCTCGGCTCCGCCTCTTTGCCCTTATTTGGAGCAGGCGGGAGTTAGACTCTGACGTCACTGTCGAGCCGTTAGTGGCCGACTCCGCCTACTAAGGGCTTCTCGGCAACTCTGCAGAATCCTATGGGTGACGTCACGGACACTACGTCCATTTATATAGACAGTCTATGGGAGCAACGTTATGAAACAGGTCTGAATTTAGTTCTGCAAATATTTGCTCAGGGTTACGCAGCGTGTGTCCCTGAACAACGCACCGTGTGACCCTGAACGCACCGTGTGTCCCTGAACAACGCAGTGTGTGTCCCTGAACAACGCGTCCCTGAACAACGCACCGTGTGTCCCTGAACGCACCGTGTGACCCTTAACAACGCATCGTGTGTCCCTGAACAACGCACCGTGTGTCCCTGAACGCACCGTGTGACCCTTAACAACGCAACGTGTGTCCCTGAATGCACCGTGTGTGGAAATGTAAATGTGAAAATGTGACCTGGAGCTTCAATCGATCTCACCTGCTGGTTTTATTCAGTAATCTGTTTACTTTAAAGTGGACCTATCATGCTATATTTGAATAATATAGTGTAGGGCCATACCTATATAAGGCATATTGATACTTTTTTTTTCTTCAAAATACCAAACAGATCATGCATTTTAGCCATGCCTCATTTTGCTCAATTTGACAATTTCTAGCTCTGTTTTAGCAAGGGCAGATTCAGTGAGAACAGCACCACCTACAGGCCTGGCATATGTACTACAGCATCTCCAGCGCTTTGAACGGCAATGGCCGTGGCTGTCTCCTCCTGATTGGTGGAGTTGGCCCAATAGCCGTAGCGCCACCGTCCTGACGTCAGGACAGTGTTCAAATCTGGATCAGTTTTTATCAGATCCGTTGCAGCCCCTTTTTTAGAGATTTGGGTATGGAGGAAAATAGAGAGGGTTGTGTTTTCTGACACTTGGTGAGTTCCCTGGAACACCGGGGACACATATTCATGTAGAAAAGACGTACACAAGTGCATTTTGCATGATAGGTCCCCTTTAAATATGAATCTGATTACCTTTAGTATTAATTTGATTACATGAAATAAAGAAATCCTCAGTTTTAAGATTTTATTTTTTATTTTGTACAAAAACACGGAAACAAAGTCTTAACCTTCAATCAGCTGACGTTTGGTCACCACAGTAACAACCAATCAGAGAGGAGCAAACAGGAAATTGCACTTAAAAAAACCAGGAAGCAGATTTTCCTCAAAATAAAACGTGATTCTCTTTAAAGTGAAGCTCAGGGAGTTTAGCGTGAACCTGAAAACTAAAATAAATAAATGAATATTTAACGTTAAAAAGAGAAACATTTTTTAAAATGAATACAAATACAATTCAGGAAGTTTTTAAAGATTGTCTTCTTTTACTTTGAAGGGGTTAACAGGAAGTTCCGTCTAACCTGTCCATGAGAGAAGCAAATACAGGAAAATAAAATACTGTTTCCTGTTCGCCTCCGAAGTAAAATACTGAAAAACATCAAAATAAAAAAACCCTGTGATTTTTCTGTGATTCTAACAGAGAGGATTCTGGGAAATGAAGTGTGTAGATTCAGGAGAAAGGACGACTTCTCGTTCTGTGATGTCACTTCCCTTTTCCCACAGAATCACCAAAACAAAAGCTTCTCTCGACAGAATTCATTATTTATTTTTTTACAGTTTTTCCATCGCCTTCAAACAGAGCTTCGTCTTCTTGGAGCTCCTTTCTCTCTTTGATTCATAATCTACCAAGACACAGGAAACGCCCACAGCTCACCTTCAGAATAAAAGCCCTGCAGGTCAGCGGCGGTACCTCCCCCTCTCCTTGTCTCTCTCCCTCTCTCTCTCCCTGTCCCTCCCCCCCCTCTCCCTCTCTCTCTCCCTCCGTGGGACACCCCTCTCTCTCTCTCTCTGACGCTCTCTCTCTCTCCGGCCGCTCACCACCGCCTGCGTGCGCCGCAGGAAGTCGTCCACGCGCATGTCGTAGTCGTGCTGCATGATGGGTAAAAAACACAGGAGAGAGGTCAGAGGTCAGATAAACACTGAAGATGCAACAATAACACATAGAAACTCAGAAGTACAACTCCAAAGAACTACAACGGCTCACTCAGAACTACAATTGTGTACTTAGCACTACAACTGCACACACACTGTAAATGCTAAAAACTACAATTGTTGAGTGCAAAACCAAGATGTTTGAATTAAAACTACAACTGTAAAGCGTGAACAACCAAGATGGCGTCGGAGGTCATGTGACTCACCGGGCTGGAGGGGAAGGCGCGGTGCGGCGGCGCGCGCTGCTTGTCTCTGAAGCGAGGGGGCGGGGCCTCGTGAGGAGGCATGGGGGGATGGTGGTGGTAGGCCTGGTGGGGGGGGGGGCGGGGGGTGGGTGTGGTGGTAGTAGGGAGGGTGGTGGGGGGGGGGGCTGCTCCACGCCGGGGGGGTACGCCTGGACGACAAACAGCAAGGATTATTAATCAATAACAATATAATGATATTAATATAAAGAGATCAATATGAGGGGGGGGGGGGGGGGGGTTACCAGAGTCTGCCAGGGGGCGGGGGGGCCCACGCTGTGATGGTAGTCCCTCATGTAGTCGTTGTACGACTGAAACAGAAACACACCTTTAGAAACACAAGCTACAAGCTAACAGGTTCATTATAGCTTTGACAGGCCAACAGGTAATGTGAAGCTAAGCTAACAGGTTAACAGGTTAATAATGAAGCTAAGCTAACAGGTTAATAATGAAGCTAAGCTAACAGGCTAAAAGGTTACTAATGAAGCTAAGCTAACAGGATAAAGGGTTAATTAGGAAGCTAAGCTAAAAGGTTACTAAGGAAGCTAAGCTAAAAGACTAAAAGGTTACTGAGGAAGCTAAGCTAACAGGCTAACAGGTTACTAATGAAGCTCAGCTAACAGGTTAATAATTAAGCTCAGCTAACAGGCTAACAGGTTACTAATGAAGCTAAGCTAAGAGGTTAACAGGTTAATAATGAAGCTAAGCTAACAGGTTAATAATTAAGCTAAGCTAAAAGGTTAATAATGAAGCTCAGCTAAAAGGCTAAAAGTTTAATAATGAAGCTCAGCTAACAGGCTAACAGGTTACTAATGAAGCTAAGCTAACAGGTTAACAGGTTAATAATGAAGCTCAGCTAACAGGTTAATAATGAAGCTAAGCTAACAGGTTAATAATGAAGCTAAGCTAACAGGCTAAATGGTTACCAAGGAAGCTAAACCAACAAGAATACAGGTAAACATGATGCTAAGCTAACGTGTTTCTCACCCCGTTGAGAAACACGTCTCGCCGCACGCTGGAGAACCGTCTGAAACCAACAACAAGTTTAAATGAAAATCACATTTTTTCTTTTTACGAATACATTTAAAGTTTTCACGGCGAAAGAAACTTTTTTAAATCAGATTTTCACGTTTTCCTTAGATTGTGACTTTTTATTCAGAATGGTGACTTTGGTTGAGACCCCCGACTCACCTGTCCACCGGCTGGTTACGAAGGTCCTGGATGAACCCTACAAATTAAATAATAAATAATAATCCGTTACATTTGATATTTCTCTCTTCAGTTCCCGACTGCAGGCGGAAACACAACGGACTCAAAGAAACACAAACTCAGAATGAATACAGTTTAAAAACATCTTCCGACCCGAGAACAGGAACTACAAAAAAACACGACTCGTCAGAACTAACCTTAAAGTGAACATCAAAAATACTTTAAAATGTGAAAGCAAGACTGAAAAGTACAGGATTTATAAAATATAAACTAAAAATAAAAATATACTATATATAAAACTAACTTTTTAAAAAGTTATACAAAAGAATCTGAAACATCTCCAGGTGTCACAGAGCCAAAGGTCCTTAAAGGGTAATAAACACAGTGATATTTAATAAGTGGATGATCTTCTCAGATAACGACCTGCTCTCTGGTTGAACTCCGGCGGACCGTCGGGTCGCGGCCGCTTCCTGCCGTGCAGATCGAACTCTTCAGGACGACGCCTAGCAGACAACACACTGTTAACACACACACACACACACACACTGTAACACACAGATACACACACAGTGATACACAGTAACACACACACACACACACACAGATACACACTCCCATTTAAGATGTACTTCCTGTTTACCCCAAACACAACCAGACTCTTTACTTTCACTAATACTCACTTTGTTACCTCTCCACACCACCTGGAAAACACCTGAGCTCATCCACACACACTTTAGCATGTTCCCTCTGTACAAGCTGGACTATATGTTTCATGTTTACGTCTTGACTCATCAGTTTCCCTCCTCTTGAGAACATCTCCATCACTAACCGCTTTGAATCAAAGGGAACAGGAGGCGGGCGTGGTGGCCATCTTTGGAGGACAGCGTCTATAGCAACCATCAGTTTATAGTATATATCAGTATATATATCAGTGTATAAGAGTATATATATCAGTATATATCAGTATATATATCAGTGTATAAGAGTATATATATCAGTATATATCAGTATATATATCAGTGTATAAGAGTATATATATCAGTATATATCAGTATATATATCAGTGTATAAGAGTATATATATCAGTATATATCAGTATATAACAGTATATATATCAGTACATAAGAGTATATATATCAGTATATATCAGTATATATCCTGCTTACTGTCAGCGGGTCGGCATCAGAACTGATTGAAACATGTGTGAGATATAAATGAGAAGCTCTAACGCGCTCTGATGTTTCTGTGTGCTTTCTACACCTGTCCGTTCTCTAAACACATGAGATACCTGGAGGCCATGCCAGGTGTTCAGACAGATGAAGGACTAGAGAGAGCCGCAGTGACGCGTCCTAAAACCCAGAAGTAAACTCCTTCCGGGTCCTTGGTCAGAAAGCCAGTGAGATCAGGTCTGTGGTTGAAACACATTGAAGAGACAGATCACGTTTTGTTCAGTCGGATAATCTCCACATGTCTGCCCTACTTTGATCATTTTCTAATCATAAATCTAATCGATAGATTTATGATTAGAAAATGATAAGAGACGGGTCACTGCGGCACTCTACAGAGGTCAGAGGTCAGACAGCTAACGCCATGCTAACTCATTAATATCCCAGTGTGTGTAAACTGCAGTAGAGAGGTCCCTCCCCTTCCTCCATGGGACCTGATTTCAGAAAGTTATGCATTGAAGTCAATGGAGAGAGAAAGATTATCTTTGGATCCCGTTTGAATTGAGCCATGAATTACACATATGATGTTTGTCAATTTAAAAGATAATTTTACAAGTCAAAAAAATAAAAATGTGTGGTAAAACTGTGAAGTAACACTTTGTGTGAAACCGCTCAATGAACTCCATCTCCCGTCTCGCACCACACACCCAGACGGCCGTCACGTTGGCACATCTCACTTCTTTCTTTCAGAATGAGGCAGAAAGTATTAAAAGAGGTGAAAATCACTCCAAGTCTGGGCATGTTGAGAGCTGTGCATACACACAAGGGGAGTTAGTCGGTTCCTAAGAGCCAGCATGCGGGACCGGGACTCTGGGATTTGTAGTCTTTCTAGTTGGGTATTTTTCATAGTCTTATATTTCAACAGTTTTACGACAAACTGTGACTTTTTTGACATGGAAATTATTATTTAAGATTGACAAACATCATATGTGTAATTCATGGCACAATTCAAAATTTCTCTCTCCATTGACTTCAATACATACTTTTTCTGAAATAAGGTCCCATGGGTCGGAAGTAGATGGGCGGGACTTCGCCTCTCTATCCTTCCTGTTCCTGTAGTTCAACACATTCAGCGCCTCCTCCTCCTGATGTTTCTACGTCTGTTACTTTAAAATATAATCCTGTGATCTCCTGCTGTTGGTTATAGGAGTGACAGCCGGTGACGTCACAGACCCTTTCAAACGTTAAAAGTGGACAGTAGTGACACGTTAGTTATAAATGAGGGTCGCTGGTATCCTCCAAAGATGTCCGACCTGCCGTCACCTTCCCTTTAGCATCTGTTAGGACTCTCGGGTCAGCATGGAGACAGTTCCCTTCAGTACCTGAGTGTGATGTAGAGATAACCCTCCTGTCACACCTGTTCACTTTGAACCCTTTAACTCACTCTGATGTGAAACAGTCTCAGGTCAGAGAGGAAGGGTCTTAGCTTTAGTTTTTAAATCTTCCCTGAGGTGTTAATCTGTCTGTTTTCTGGATGTTGGAATAACAGTTTCCTGTCTGGTCACCAAAAGACACATTAGCTTCACACACACACAATAAAAAAAACAAACGAAGAAGAAGAAGCCTCTGGAGGACACATACCGCTCCGCTGCTTAGTGGAGGACACTCTGATATTAAAACACAGCTCTCTCCTCGGTCCATGTTTAAGGCTTTTTATAAACCCTCTTATTTTGAAAGGGGTGGGGGGGTGATGATGATGATGATGATGATGGTGCAGTCCTTTCAATCATTAACCACAGCCCCGCCCCCTCTCAAAGCCCCGCCCCCTCCAGCAGTCCTTAAAGCGACACACACCTCTATTTTCAGTTCATAAGAGAGCGACACACACACACGCGCGCACACACACAACAGTTCTTAGGTCCTGACTCAGTGTGTGTGTGTGTGTTCTGGGAGGAGTCTTTTCTTTGAGGGGGGGGGGGGTCCTCACTCTTTCAGTCCAACAGGAAATACCTTTTAAATCCTGTCCATTTTTTCCTGTAATTTTACCTTATTGGATAAAGTGAGGAAGCCCCGCCCCCACACACACTCCCCTCCCTCTCATTGGTTGCAGTCCAGAGGCCACGCCCCCCTGCGTGACCAACCACCACCTCTCAAAAACCAGAACAGTCCGCTGGGTCGGTCCCTCCCTCCCGCTTTTATTCTGAAAGGTCGCTCGTCCTTTATGCTTTTATTCTGAAAGGTCAGCCACAGTCCAGCTGAAAGACAAACCCTGAACGAACTTCCTGTAACGAAAGAGTAATAACAACAGGAAGTGAAACCTCGTTACTTACTACTTCATTTCAAGCGTCTTTGAGCACTCGGGAAAGCGCTTTGAAAATCCAATGTGTTATTATTATTGATTAACCTGATGCTCTGCTAGCTGTTACCCATCACCTCTCAACTGAGGGTCTACTTCCTGCCTGACTCTTTAAGGAGGCGTCACTCCGGTGGAAAACTCCAAACTGGAAAAACAACAACAACAACCAGCTAGCCGCAATGCTAACTAGCCTCGATGCTAGCTAGCCGGCGGCTAACGGGCGTCTCCGTGGTCCAGGTGGCGCCGTGGTGGCAGCAGCAGAAGAAGAAGAACAGGAAGCAGGGGGAGGAGCTCTGTGAGCAGCTCTGTGATTGGCTCTGTGAGCAGCTCTGTGATTGGCTAACCTTCCCGGCTCGCGCTGCGGCGGACGACCTCGCGGGCGCGGCTCCGACGGCGTCTGGCGCTTGTGACGAACTCTGCGAGCGACCTGGTGCACGTCCACGCTCTCGTCCAATGGGAAGAGAGCACAGAGCTGAGCGCCGACTTCTGGTTGGATCTCCTGGAAGGGAAACGAGAAAAGAGAGTTCACCGGATTTGAATTTGATTTATTTCAAATGTGTAAAACAATAATACAAAAATAATAATGATGAAATGAAACTTGATACTGGACAAACTGAAGCGCGGAGACACAGACATATTATTGACTTACAAATTATATATTAACAAATGACCTGATTAAGAACTTTACACTCAGTTAACCCCTTCTCCCTAAACTCCATTATTTTGCTGTGACGTTAAGATAAAAGCCTCACCTGTCCGTCTCGTCCGATCTTCACGGGCTTCTGTTCGTTCCAGGGGTTGGACAGGTGGGCCGTCTTCGTGAAGGGAAGCTCCCTCCTGAGAAACACAATCACATGTTTAGATATCAGAGAAACTCAGGACAGTAAATCCATGATCACCGTTAGCATACCGTTTCCTCATGTGCTAACTCTCTAATATCTGGTCTATATCCTTTGAACTCTTCAGACGCTCAGCAGCTTCAGAGGAGAGATGGCAATGCTCCTGAGCTCCTCCAACAATGCACCATATATAATGAAATACAAGAATACTAAATCCTCATGCTAACACTCCTGGCAGCTACATTAGCGCTCGTGTAGATGTTTACCTGCAGAGCCAGTCGATCTTGAACACGCCTCCCAGCATCTTAGCGTTCATGCCAGCGGGGAGCACCCAGTGGATCGGAGAGCCGCCGTGATGCGACTCTGAGGAGAGCCGGGCGAAGCCTGGAGAGAGGGAAGGTTGCAATTAGGGGTGCGCCAATTCACAAACATCTCTGCCGATTCAGAATCGATTCAGTCGTTTCTACGGCGTGAGCTACGGCGTGAGCTACGGCGTGAGCTACGGCGTGAGCTACGTCATGTCCCGCTAACATGGCACTTTGACTTTATGCAGCATCCAGGGACACACACACACACACACACACACACACACACACACACACACACACACACACACACACACACACACACACACACACACACACACACACACACACACACACACACACACACACACACACACACACACACACACACACACACACACACACACACACACACACACACACACACACACACACACACACACACACACACACACACACACACCAACTCCTGAGCTATTTTGAATCGCGATTTGGAATAGTGAGATTTCCTGAATCGTGCACCCCTAGTTAAAATATCTGAAGGCTAACAGAGGAATGCTAAGGGAGAGGAAGGCTAACGGAGGAGCTAACGGAGGAGCTAACGGAGGAAGGCTAACGGAGGAAGGCTAACGGAGGAAGGCTAACGGAGGAGCTAACGGAGAGGAAGGCTAACTTTTACCTTGGAATTTCCCGCTCTCCCTCACAGAGAAGACGAGGACGACGCTTCTCGCAGAGCGGAACGCTGCGTTCAGTTTCTTCTCGTTCACCGGCAGCGTCGACCACACGCCCTGAAGAAACATCGGAAACACGTTAACACTGACATGTTTACACGTTAACAAGACAAACACCACCAAGATTCAGCACGTAGACAACAGGAAGTAGAGAGGTGATCAACAGGAAGTAGAGAGGTGATCAACAGGAAGTAGAGAGGTGATCAACAGGAAGTAGAGAGGTGATCAACAGGAAGTAAAGATGTGATCAACAGGAAGTAGAGAGGTGATCAACAGGAAGTAGAGAGGTGATCAACAGGAAGTAGAGGTGATCAAAAGGAAGTAAAGATGTGATCAACAGGAAGTAGAGAGGTGATCAACAGGAAGTAGAGAGGTGATCAACAGGAAGTAAAGACGTAGACAACAGGAAGAGGTGATCAACAGGAAGTAGAGAGGTGATCAACAGGAAGTAGAGGTGATCAAAAGGAAGTAAAGATGTGATCAACAGGAAGTAGAGAGGTGATCAACAGGAAGTAGAGAGGTGATCAACAGGAAGTAGAGAGGTGATCAACAGGAAGTAAAGAGGTGATCAACAGGAAGTAGAGAGGTGATCAACAGGAAGTAGAGAGGTGATCAACAGGAAGTAGAGAGGTGATCAACAGGAAGTAGAGAGGTGATCAACAGGAAGTAAAGAGGTGATCAACAGGAAGTAGAGAGGTGATCAACAGGAAGTAGAGAGGTGATCAACAGGAAGTAGAGAGGTGCAGGAAGTAGAGAGGTGATCAACAGGAAGTAGAGAGGTGATCAACAGGAAGTAGAGAGGTGATCAACAGGAAGTAGAGAGGTGATCAACAGGAAGTAGAGAGGTGATCAACAGGAAGTAGAGAGGTGATCAAAAGGAAGTAGAGAGGTGATCAACAGGAAGTAGAGAGGTGATCAACAGGAAGTAGAGAGGTGATCAACAGGAAGTAGAGAGGTGATCAACAGGAAGTAGAGAGGTGATCAACAGGAAGTAGAGCTAACCTTAGCTTTAGCCAGCGAGACGTTCTCGTGGTTGTTGCTCTTGATGAGGAAGAAGCGAGCGTCTCTCAGGATGTAGCGCAGCTTGCTGGTCGGAGCTGAAACACACGAGTAATCTCAGTATTTCATTTAATCTGAAAAATAACAGTAATCTGATTATATAAAATGGCCGCCCTTACTCTCCATCCCTTTGCGGACGGCTCGGACCGAAGACGACAGTTTCTCCTGCTTCTTCTCCGAACCTTTCAGAATAAAAGCACAGAATTCACCAGGTCATACTTTAATACGGAAACCATGACCATGTTTTGATAATAATACACTTTATTTATAGCACCTTTCATGCTTTAAAGTGCTTTATTGTTCAATTGTTCCAAAGTGAAAGCCAAATTAAAAAGATTGAGGTTTGCTGTTCTGAGATCACATGACTTTGATGGGACTGAAGTAGCTTCCTAAATGTCCCTGATTGGCTGTCTCCGTGGTTACCTGAGGCCTCGGAGGCGGAGCCTGAGTGCACCGACTCCCCGTCGTCAGAGAAGCTTCCGGAGGAGCGAGAGTCTCCCGCCTCGCTGCGAGTGTCGTAGTCGTTTCCTTCTCCTCGACGCTCGTACTCTTCCTCCTCCTCGTCTTCCTCCTTCTCTCCTTCCTCCTCCTCTTCCTCCTCCTCTTCCTCCATGCCCTCTTCTTCCTCCTCCTCCTCCTCCTGATCCTCCTCTTCCTCCTCTTCAGCGTGGGAACCAGAGGGGGAGGAGCTTCCTGATCCCACCTCCGAACCAAACTCCGGTGCCGCCTCGCCCTCTGATCGGGCGTCCTGCGGGGGGGCGGGGCTTGCTCTTCTCAGCTTCTAAACACACAGGGAGGGATGTGATTGGCTGATAATTCAACTTTCAATACGTGCCGTGTGGATGCGATTGGCTGATACGTGCCGTGTGGATGCGATTGGCTGATACGTGCCGTGTGGATGCGATTGGCTGATACGTGCCGTGTGGATGCGATTGGCTGATACGTGCCGTGTGGATGCGATTGGCTGATACGTGCCGTGTGGTTGCGATTGGCTGATACGTGCCGTGTGGATGCGATTGGCTGATACGTGCCGTGTGGATGCGATTGGCTGATACGTGCCGTGTGGATGCGATTGGCTGATATGTGCCACGTGCCGCGTGGATGCGATTGGCTGATAAGTGCCGTGTGGATGCGATTGGCTGATACGTGCCGCGTGGATGAGATTGGCTGATACGTGCCGCGTGGATGAGATTGGCTGATACGTGCCGCGTGGATGCGATTGGCTGATACGTGCCGCGTGGATGCGATTGGCTGATACGTGCCGCGTGGATGCGATTGGCTGATACGTGCCGCGTGGATGCGATTGGCTGATACGTGCCGCGTGGATGCGATTGGCTGATACGTGCCGTGTGGATGCGATTGGCTGATACGTGCCGCGTGGATGCGATTGGCTGATACGTGCCGCGTGGATGCGATTGGCTGATACGTGCCGCGTGGATGCGATTGGCTGATACGTGCCGCGTGGATGCGATTGGCTGATACGTGCCGCGTGGATGCGATTGGCTGATATGTGCTGTGTGGATGTGATTGTTGTTTTGCACATTCGAAATAAATAAAATAAAATAAAATCTCACCTGGCTAAGCCCCTCCAGAATCCTCGGGGTTTCCCTCCTGCGGGGCTCCTCCCCCCGGCTCCTGATTGGCTCGCGGGCTCCTCGTCGACTCTTCTTCTCGTCATAGTACTCGTGGCGGTAGGAGGCGGGGGGGCGGGCTCTGGGGCTGGAGGCAGTCTTCTTATTGGAGGAGGGGGGCAGGCCTGAAGCCCTCTTATTGGAGGAGCGTGAGGGGGCGTGGCCTGCGGAGGGGCGGAGCCTCTTCAGGTCCCGGCTGTCGGAGCGGTCGCTCTTCCTCTTGGTTCCTGACAGACACAGAGTTTACATGTGTTGGTAAAATCCTGAATGTCCTCTTCCAACATGAGAGTAACATGATAACAAAGGTATCCCAATATCAGAGTAACATGATAACAAAGGTATCCCAACTGTAGCTGTGAACATGACAGGATGTATGATTACCTAGAAGAGCATCAGGACTGTTTGAGGCATATGATAGCTATGTGATTAACATGATGACTCAGCCTCTATGGAGAGAGACATCAAGCATGCTCATTTCTGACGTGGAGCTAATCTGAAGTAAACATTGAATACTGCTTTCTATTCCTCCATCTTGTGACTGTGTAACTCCCTCTCTTGGATATCAGCATGTGAAGGACACTGTTCAGGAACTAGTTGATGCTCTGTATGTGATGACTCCTTCCATTCTGGAGAGGATCACAACTACATGGATCCTGAGGTTGAAACTCAAGCCGGGGACCAGGGATTATTAACATTTTTAAGATTTCGAGAAAAAGTCTGAATTTTGATATTTTTGAGAAAAAATACCAACAAATGATCTTTTTCTGCTTTCACTACTTCCATTCTTGAGAGGATCAGAAATACATGGATCCTGAGATTGAAGCTCAAGCCGGAGACCAGGGAGAGTTTTCTAACAACATGTTAGTATTATTCACTGTTACATGAGATTACCTGAAGGATTAGTAAATCACACTACATGACATGTCACTTGTTAGACACTTTTATCCAAAGCGACTTACATACTTAATACTGAGGACAATCCCCACAGGAGCACTTTGGGGTGAAGTGTCTCAGGGACACAACGACATGCTGACTGCAGTGGGGTTTGAACCTGACCCCCTGATCCGAACACCAAGGCTCTAACCACTGCGCCACACGCCTCCCAGTAATACTGGTAGCATCAGTTAATCAGTTAGTGACACATCTTACATTATATCTGATATTTTGTACGTTACTATAGAGACCTTTCAGTCCTTGGGACATATTTACAACGTCTGTATTTAACTTATGCCTAAATCCTGCACCTTACCCAAAGATATTTATCCATATCTGAACATTACTACAGCACTGCTCTGATATGTTCATGTATTGAAGCTTCATGCTACTCTGTGCACTTTGTGGTTTGATGCAGACTGCATTTCGTTGTATTCTGTGAAATGAAATGCATGTATTTAATAGCACTAGAGTTGACTGAAGTGTTTCTGCAGACAAACCTTTCTTGTCGCTGACGGATCGCTCCGTCTCCGGGTTGTAAAGCTCGTCGTCCTGATCTGGAGCTTCAGTCAGAATATCTTCCAGAACATTTAACTCTCCATCTGAAACAACAACAACAACAACAACACAGTCAGCATCCAGAGGTAGGGTTGCAAACAACAACAACAACAACAACAACAACACAGTCAGCATCCAGAGGTAGGGTTGCAAACAACAACAACAACAACAACAACAACACAGTCAGCATCCAGAGGTAGGGTTGCAAACAACAACAACAACAACAACAACACAGTCAGCATCCAGAGGTAGGGTTGCACAATTCCGGGAATTTTCAAAGATGGAAACTTTCCATTAACGGGAATTAACGGGAATTTTCTAAATGTAAGGTTGGCTCTTCATAGGGAACTTAAATAGTTGGGGAAAGTATATTTTAGCATAATCTTGACTAAAACAAACAGATGATATTCAAGTACACTTGAATATCCATAGCACACTGCTTACTGCATGGCTATTGAGACCACACAAAGGGTCGCAACAGGCTCACTAATGTGAGAGTGGAACAACTGGTTGGCATTCGGGCAAACCTAAGGCTCTTTGAGCCGGACACAGAGCCATCCTCAACAAGGCTGGACAGTGACAGTGAAGAGGAAGAGTGTGATGTTGATGAGGCCCAGGAAGAGGAAGAGTGTGATGTTGATGAGGCCCAGGAAGAGGAAGAATGTGATGTTGATGAGGCCCAGGAAGAGCCCGTTGACTGAAAGGGTTTAGTAAACATGCAGAGGATTGCTTGAAGGAAGATTTGCATGTTTAATGGGACTGGAGGGAGAAGGCTCTTTTCATTTCACATTTTGAATGGGACTTTGTGGGGATCTTTGGATGGGGGGTGCACTTTTGTTCATTTTTTAATGAGGGTGGGATGAGTAATATTTAACTCAACATTCCTGTTTTCGTTCTTCAATGAAACAAATAATTGTTCAATAAAATAATTAAAACTTGTTCTGTTCTAAATTAAATTAAAAGAAATCTGTTGAAATGTCATGTTTTTTGTTTAATTTTGCATCGAATATTTCCAAAATTCCCCAGCTTAACTTCCCATGGAAACTTTCCGGAAATGTTCCGCCCCTTTGCAACCCTATCCAGAGGACACAACCATCCGTCTGAGCTCCAGGACAGCAGAGAGAGCAACAGAAGAACATGTTCACCAACCAGGATCCTTCTCTGTTATTGCATTTTAAATCATAAGAAATGTGTTCATATTGAGTTCAGGGCGCTTCCTGCTGTCAGGACGATGAAATGTGTTCATATTGAGTTCAGGGCGCTTCCTGCTGTCAGGACGATGAAATGCTGTTGTAGAAGAGCTGAGACTCGTCGCCTGGGAGAAGCTGCAGACTCAGTGAATTAAAGAAAAATCAGAATTCTGAGAATTTCAGAAAAAAAGTCAGAATTTTGTTGAAAATGAATACTGACATTTCAGAAATGAAAAATCAACATTTTGAGGTTGTCAGAAACATTTCTTAATTTTAGAAAAGTCAGAATTCTGAGATTTTTCAAAAACAGTCAGGACTTAAGGAAAAAAGGCCATTTTGAGAAAACTCTGAATCTGGTCTCCATTTTGAGAAAACTCTGAATCTGGTCTCCATTTTGAGAAAACTCTGAATCTGGTCTCCATTTTGAGAAAACTCTGAATCTGGTCTCCATTTTGAGAAAACTCTGAATCTGGTCTCCATTTTGAGAAAACTCTGAATCTGGTCTCCATTTTGAGATTTTTACGTTGTTGGAAAAATGTCTTCATTTTTGAAAAATTTCAGAATTTTGAGATTTTCTGAAAAAGTAAGCGTTGAAACAATAAAAAGACATTTTTGTGAAAAGTCAGAATTCTGATCAATCTTTTTTTGGTTGTCAGAAAAAAATTCTCTATTTGAGAAAAACGCAGAATTAAAAAAAGTTTAAATTTTTCAGGAAAAAAAACTTGATTTTAAAAGTTCTCTCTTGCTTCACTAACCCTCTCTCTCCATCTCTCTATTCACCTGGAACAGTCTGAGCTGCAGGGAAGCCTTTCATAATAACATGAATTCATGTTATTATGAATTCAGTCTGTTCATAAACAGCCTGGATGCTGTAGCTGCTGCTGGTTGTCAACTAACATGTTACCTCAGTGTTAGCATTGTGGGTTTTCTTTTGAAAAATAAATAAAAGTGATCAGTTAGATGAGTTTCTTCCCGTTACATGGATATAAAACATTCATAGTTTATTAAATGAACATGCCCTCAGACACTGTTTCCTGCAAGATGTTGCGGCAGTGCCCCGGTACCGGGGTCTCTCGGGCTTAACAGGTTAACTAGTCACATGATAACGAGTCACATGATAACGAGTCTCATGATAACGAGTCACACACATGTTAACTAGTCACATGATAACTAGTCACATGTTAACGAGTCTCATGATAACTAGTCACATGTTAACGAGTCTCATGATAACGAGTCTCATGATAACTAGTCACACACATGTTAACTAGTCACATGATAACTAGTCACATGTTAACGAGTCTCATGATAACTAGTCACATGATAACTAGTCACATGTTAACGAGTCTCATGATAACGAGTCTCATGATAACTAGTCACACACATGTTAACTAGTCACATGATAACTAGTCACATGTTAACTAGTCACATGATAACTAGTCACATGATAACTAGTCACATGTTAACGAGTCTCATGATAACTAGTCACATGATAACTAGTCACATGTTAACGAGTCTCATGATAACGAGTCTCATGATAACTAGTCACACACATGTTAACTAGTCACATGATAACTAGTCACATGTTAACTAGTCACATGATAACTAGTCACATGTTAACGAGTCTCATGATAACTAGTCACATGATAACTAGTCACATGTTAACGAGTCTCATGATAACGAGTCTCATGATAACTAGTCACACACATGTTAACTAGTCACATGATAACTAGTCACATGTTAACGAGTCTCATGATAACTAGTCACATGATAACTAGTCACATGTTAACGAGTCTCATGATAACGAGTCTCATGATAACTAGTCACACACATGTTAACTAGTCACATGATAACTAGTCACATGTTAACGAGTCTCATGATAACTAGTCACATGATAACTAGTCACATGTTAACGAGTCTCATGATAACGAGTCTCATGATAACTAGTCACACACATGTTAACTAGTCACATGATAACTAGTCACATGTTAACTAGTCACATGATAACTAGTCACACACACGTTAAGTCACATGATAACTAGTAACATGATAACTAGTAACTAGTCACATGTTAACTAGTGACATAACTAGTCACATGTTAATTAGTCACACACATGTTAAGTCACATGATAACTAGTCACATGATAACTAATAACCTGATGATTGATCCCAGCGAAACAAAGATAGCAGAGATGTGGTACTCTGTTTTATTTGTACGGGTTTATCTGTATTTCATATAAATATAGCTTTATCTTAACGTCCAATAGTTCCTCTGATGTGTGTGTGTTTGTGTAAACCTACAGTAACTCTGACTGGTTGAGAACAACAACAACAACAACAACAACAGATGATTGTGTTTGTTTATCTCTGACCTGTTGACAGCTCGAGACTTTAATGTTGACCTCTTCTATATACTCATGTGTGTTTGTTAGGAGCAGATCACAGCCTGCTGCTTCGGAGAGAAACTCCTCTGCATCCCAGCAGAACAAAGATAGCATCATGCTAACTCTGATGCTAACCTAATGCTACCAGGTCCGTCAGCCTCACCTTTGTCCTCGCGCCGCTCGGCTGCCATCACAGCCGCTGTCACGTGCTCCTGCCTCGCGCCCAGGTAACACTGCAGGTGAGCAGATTGTATTATGATTGAAACACGAAATAAAGAAATAAAGAGAAAAACAGCGAGAGAAGAAGAGAGAAAATGGCGGAGTGATCTGTTGTTGGAGCTTCTTCTTCTGCTGCTCCAGCGGCGGGGAGGAGTAGCGCCCCCAGCGGCCGGAGGGCGGAACTTATCTACCCAATGCTAACAGACCAGTCATTGCTAACAAACCGGTCATTGCTAACAAACCAGTCATTGCTAAAAAAAAAACAGTCTATGCTAACAAACCAGTCTATGCTATCAGACCAGTCATTGCTAACACATGTGTTACATGAGATAGTGACGGGGACAGAGAGGAAGAGAGTGGAGCCTGATGGGGACACTGGGGACAGGGGGTGAGGGGGGAGAGCTACCAGGAAGAGAGTGGAGCCTGATGGGGACACTGGGGACAGCTACCAGGAAGAGAGAGGAGCCTGATGGGGACACTGGGGACAGGAGGTGAGGGGGGAGAGCTACCAGGAAGAGAGAGGAGCCTGATGGGGACACTGGGGACAGGAGGTGAGGGGGGAGAGCTACCAGGAAGAGAGAGGAGCCTGATGGGGGACACTGGGGACAGGGGGTGAGGGGGGAGAGCTACCAGAAGAGAGAGGAGCCTGATGGGGACACTGGGGACAGGAGGGTGAGGGGGGGAGAGCTACCAGGAAGAGAGAGGAGCCTGATGGGGACAGGGGGTGAGGGGGGAGAGCTACCAGGAAGAGAGAGGAGCCTGATGGGGACACTGGGGACAGGGGGTGAGGGGGAGAGCTACCAGGAGAGAGAGGAGCCTGATGGGGGACACTGGGGACAGGAGGTGAGGGGGGAGAGCTACCAGGAAGAGAGAGGAGCCTGATGGGGACACTGGGGACAGGGGGTGAGGGGGGAGAGCTACCAGGAAGAGAGAGGAGCCTGATGGGGACACTGGGGACAGGAGGTGAGGGGGGAGAGCTACCAGGAAGAGAGAGGAGCCTGATGGGGACAGGGGGTGAGGGGGGGAGAGCTACCAGGAAGAGAGAGGAGCCTGATGGGGACACTGGGGACAGGAGGTGAGGGGGGAGAGCTACCAGGAAGAGAGAGGAGCCTGATGGGGACACTGGGGACAGGAGGTGAGGGGGGAGAGCTACCAGGAAGGCCCTTTTTAAGTATTTGAGTGAAACAGGGCTGATAAAATAATTTAAAATAACTTAAACATCGTAGTATACACAGTGATACAGTAGGGGGCGGTATGCTCCTTACAGCTGTTTGCAATCCGCCAATAACCGAGAGAAGAAGAACATTAGCCAGAAGCGTTACAGCCCTGTTTTTAAATACAGACCCCGACATTAAGCTGTTAGCTGTTTAGCTGCTACCTGTTAGCTGTTTAGCTGCTACCTGTTAGCTGCAGCCGGTAGGGATCAGTCAACAGCTAATCATCAGTCTCTACAGCCTCTCTAATCTTCACCCGAGCTCCTGCGTCAGTGTGGTTCTCTCCGCTAGGGGGCAGTATGTTCCTGTGCTATGTTCACAGACTGTAGAAGCTCTAACTCTGTTTTGAAAATCCCTAACAGGAAGTGCTTCGTGTGACTGTGAGCCGTCAGACCGGAAGTCTACGTCAGTCAGACGCGTTTAAAGCTCCGACTGTAGTTTTAGTTGAGCTGTGGAAGTTTGAACTAGAGTTTGAATACTTTTTAAAGCAGTTTGTATCTAAAGCTGTTGTTCAGATGGCGGACGAGGCCACGCGCAGGGCGGCGTCGCAGGTGCCGCTCCTGAAGACGCACGCCGGGCCGCGGGACCGCGCACTGTGGCCCGCGCGCCTGAAGGAGGAATACCAGGCGCTGATTGGCTCCGTGGAGGCGAACAAGAAATCAGACAGCGACTGGTACCGCCTCGAGAGCAACGCGGACGGCACGCGCTGGAGCGGCAGCTGCTGGTTCATCCACGAGCTGCTCCGGTACGACTTCCGCCTGGAGTTCGAGATCCCGGTCACTTACCCGGTCACCGCACCGGAAGTAGCTATCCCGGAGCTGGACGGCAAGACCGCGAAGATGTTCCGCGGCGGGAAGATCTGCCTCACGGAGCACTTCGCGCCGCTTTGGGCTCGCAACGCGCCGCGCTTCGGGCTCGCGCACCTGATGACGCTGGGCCTCGCGCCTTGGCTCGCGGTGGAAATACCGGACCTGATCAGCAAAGGGCTTGTGGTGCACAGGGAGCGGCAGGGTGACGCGGCAGAGTGACGAGGGAGCGGCAGCGGCAGGGTGACGTGGCAACGGCAGGATGACGTCACAGACTAATAAACACCTGGAACTGAACCCAGTGAAAGAACTGATGAGACTTTATTTTAATTATAAAATATAATTGAACATGTTGTGACGGTGATGAAGATGAACTGAGAGGTCTCTGAAATAAAAAGTGATGAAAAATGAAATTAGGTGTTTATTTTATTATAAAAGAGTGATTTGTGTAAGAAATGAAACACCTGAAAGGTAGATCTGAGGTTCTGTAGAAACTACACTCAGTGATGAAAAGATTTTATTTAGTTACAAAAAATAATTGATCACAAACGGTTTGTAAAACAAACAGATGAAAACACGAACAGTGAGAGGTCTCTGAAATGAACTCAGGTGGTTTTATAAAAACTATTTCACTTTTTGATGTTGGAACCAACAATAGTTCAGACGATGAAATGATGAGATCTTGCTTAATTATAGAGTGGATCGTCAGTGGATGAGAAACAGAGAGGACGGCCATTCAAACCTAATATCTGCACACACGTTTCACCTCATCCTCTTTATTGTGATAGCATTTAAAACACGCAGACATTAAAACATTACGCTTTTCAAAATGATGACTTTAACAAATGACTGGAACTTAGTT
This sequence comes from Trematomus bernacchii, assembly GCF_902827165.1. NCBI lineage: Eukaryota > Metazoa > Chordata > Actinopteri > Perciformes > Nototheniidae > Trematomus > Trematomus bernacchii. The sequence continues at coordinate 45,683 of NW_022987964.1, forward strand.
AACATGATAAACATGCTGTCAGTTCTCAGTGAGTTATCATTATTTATTAATATGATGATGAAGATGTGACAGCCAGCGGGCGTCGGCAGAAAGATTTCAGAATAAAAAAAACTACAAATGTTTTCTTCATTTGTAGTTTTAATAAACTTGGATAAGCTCCGCCCACTCCGCGACAGGCCACGCCCCGTTCTCCTGCATGTCTTTATTAATATGATGATGATGATGATGGAACAACCAGTGTGTTCGTCTGCAGAACGTTTTCAGAATAAAAAAACTACAGTTGTCTTTATTTGTAGTTTTAATAAACTTGGATAAGCTCCGCCCACTCGGCTACAGGCCACGCCCCGTTCTCCTGCACGTTGCTTGGAGACGTCTTCCAGTCCCAGCTCCGCAGCGGGACGCTCCACATCGGGCCGTAGTTAGCGCTCAGATAGTCGAGCGTTTCACAGGGAACGCGCACCTTCAGATCCAGAAGCTCCGCCCAACAGAGAGAGAAGCCCGGGAACACGTACCTGAGGGGAGAGGAGGGAAGAGTTATTAGAAACAAGACGCCCGGGAATACGTACCTGAGAGGAGAGGAGGGAAGAGTTATTAGAAACAAGACGCCCGGGAATACGTACCTGAGAGGAGAGGAGGGAAGAGTTATTAGAAACAAGACGCCCGGGAACACGTACCTGAGAGGAGAGGAGGGAAGGGTTATTAGAAACAAGACGCTCAGGAACACGTACCTGAGGGGAGAGGAGGGAAGAGTTATTAGAAACAAGACGCCCGGGAACACGTACCTGAGGGGAGAGGAGGGAAGGGTTATTAGAAACAAGACGCTCAGGAACACGTACCTGAGGGGAGAGGAGGGAAGAGTTATTAGAAACAAGACGCCCGGGAACACGTACCTGAGAGGAGAGGAGGGAAGAGTTATTAGAAACAAGACGCTCGGGAACACGTACCTGAGAGGAGAGGAGGGAAGAGTTATTAGAAACAAGACGCTCGGGAACACGTACCTGAGGGGAGAGGAGGGAAGAGTTATTAGAAACAAGACGCTCAGGAACACGTACCTGAGGGGAGAGGAGGGAAGGGTTATTAGAAACAAGACGCTCAGGAATACGTACCTGAGAGGAGAGGAGGGAAGAGTTATTAGAAACAAGACGCTCGGGAACACGTACCTGAGGGGAGAGGAGGGAAGAGTTATTAGAAACAAGACGCTCAGGAACACGTACCTGAGGGGAGAGGAGGGAAGAGTTATTAGAAACAAGACGCTCAGGAACACGTACCTGAGAGGAGAGGAGGGAAGAGTTATTAGAAACAAGACGCCCGGGAACACGTACCTGAGGGGAGAGGAGGGAAGAGTTATTAGAAACAAGACGCTCAGGAACACGTACCTGAGGGGAGAGGAGGGAAGGAAACGAGCAAAGATATCCCTTTTTAAAAACACATTCTTTTCTCCGTTGATCACTTGAGGACGTTCTTTGTCTCTTCAGTTTGCCCACACTTTTTCAGCTTGGGAGCTACTTTTAATATGACCAAGTCCACATGATCTACCTACAGGGTCACCCCTGTAGGTAGATCATGTGGACTTGGTCACCCCTGCCCAATCTGGGGGGGTGCTAGTGGACTACGTGGAAACCTCGCAGCGGCGGATAAACTGTGGCGCGCTTACACTAATTGTACCGCATTAGCGCATAATAGCTTCAGATGAGGAGGTGAGGCCCCCTCACCACTGCATGATCCCGTATGGCACAATACAACTCAGTACATTGTTGGTAATTGTTCGACCCTTTCTTTAGTAGAATTGTATAAATTGGCTAACTAGGTAATCAGCTCGTCGGTGATTTGCAGCTGCGTGGTGAACTGCGTGTTAGAAAAGATGAGATCTCAGACTGACCTGTACGTCAATCAAGTGGCAAATGCCATAGTAAGGATGGGTGATAGGCTAACTTAAAAATAAATGAATACATTTAAAAAATGTAAATGCCATGCGATCTCCCCACACTACCTTTGCGATCGCCCTGGTATAGGTCATACACACGGAGCCGTTTGACCCCCAGAGCTTCCTGGTTGCAGATCGATCACCTTGGGACCCGTTATCGTTTGCGGGGTCCGTTTCTATCGTTTTGTTACGGCCTCGTGTTAACGAAAGGGCTATACACAAGATAAACTATGCGGATACAACCCGTTTTGTCCTCGTGTAAACGGGGTCTCAGTGTATTTTCATTTATCAAAGCTCCCATATTATGCTAAATCCACTTCTTCATGTTACAACATGTGTCCCCTCTGTGTAAAGAGACTCTCTCTTCACACTTTGGAAACAGGGCTGAAACAGAGGGGATTCTGGGTAATGCTGCCATGATCTGTTTGGTGTTTCAGCCAATCAGAGACAGGCTCTGGATATATCTGAGACCTGTGATATATTGATGAAGAAGAGGATGATAGGGGACCTAATAATAACTCATAATTATACTTACTTGAACTTCCTGCCGCTCCTCGCCTGCGTTCCTCCGTTCCACACGATGTCTCCGTCCTCGTAGAAAAAGAAAACGTCCAGTTTGACGTCTTCACTCAGAAAGGAGAGCTCCAGACTGTCCTCCACCTGCCCTTCAAAATAAAACACATGCCTTAACGAGGTAAACACACACCTGCGTCAGAACAGCTGGAGAGGTGAAATAAAAACGTGAGAACCATAAAAGAAAAGTTCCCACCTTCCCGAACTTGTGTTTGAGCGACAGCCCGGCGGTCCTGAACGCTGCGATGATATCCGGCCTGAAGTCTGCGATAAAGATCCCGATATCCACGTCCCGACTGTACGAGATCACGCTGCACTGCCTGAACCAGCCTGCAGGGGGCACACGTCAACAAGTACATCAACAACGGTTTACAATCAACAAGAGTTTAATATGTCGTTACGCTGTTATTGGTCTAAGTGCTGTCACCTTAGCATGTTAGCATGTTGTTATGCTGTAACGTTAGTATGTTGTTATGCTATAACGTTAGCATGTTAGCATGTTAGCATGTTATATGTTGTTATGCTGTAACGTTAATATGTTGTTATGCTGTAACGTTAGTATGTTAGCATGTTGTTATGCTGTAACGTTAGCATGTTATATGTTGTTATGCTGTAACGTTAGTATGTTGTTATGCTATAACGTTAGCATGTTATATGTTGTTATGCTGTAACGTTAGTATGTTAGCATGTTATATGTTGTTATGCTGTAACGTTAGCATGTTATATGTTGTTATGCTGTAACGTTAGCATGTTGTATGTTGTTATGCTGTAACGTTAGCATGTTGTATGTTGTTATGCTGTAACGTTAGCATGTTATATGTTGTTATGCTGTAACGTTAGCATGTTATATGTTGTTATGCAACCCAGTCTCACGGCATTTCGTGTTATTAGTCACGAAATTAATTTAATCTATTGATTCGTGTTCACCAACACGATTTTCACCTTTTTTTCGTGTCACACAGAACGATTTTAAATGCAATGTATTTCTATTGGTAGTATGTTTCGTGCCTGCAACACGTCTTTTTGTCCGGTCGGGTCTTGGAAGACCAGAAGCTGTGTGGTTCATAAAAACATGTTCTTACTCAATATCTTACCCTAAGCCTAACCCTATCCCTTTTATTTTAAATTGTATAATGTCTGAGTTTTGTTGCCGTCCGTGAGGAAAAGAAATGTCTCAGAGCCTCAGAATACTGACATCTGTATTTTATGTCATCTTTTTTTCCTTCTAATTTGTTATTATTTGGTGCAGGCACGAAACATACTACCAATAGAAATACATTGCTTCTAAAATCGTTCTGTGTCAGAATACTGAAATCTGTATTTTTTTAAATGTCTTTTTCCTTCTAATTTGTTATTATTTACATTGCTTTTAAAATCGTTGTGTGACACGAAAAAAATGGCGAAATCGTGTTGTTGAACACGAATCAATAGATTAATTTCGTGACTATAACACGAAATGCCGTGAGACTGTGTTGTGTTATGCTGTAACGTTAGCATGTTATATGTTTGTTATGCTGTAACGTTAGCATGTTATATGTTGTTATGCTGTAACGTTAGTATGTTGTTATGTTGTTATGCTGTAACGTTAGCATGTTAGCATGTTATATGTTGTTATGCTGTAACGTTAGTATGTTAGCATGTTATATGTTGTTATGCTGTAACGTTAGCATGTTATATGTTGTTATGCTGTAACGTTAGCATGTTATATGTTGTTATGCTGTAACGTTAGCATGTTATATGTTGTTATGCTGTAACGTTAGTATGTTGTTATGTTGTTATGCTGTAACGTTAGCATGTTAGCATGTTATATGTTGTTATGCTGTAACGTTAGTATGTTAGCATGTTATATGTTGTTATGCTGTAACGTTAGCATGTTATATGTTGTTATGCTGTAACGTTAGCATGTTATATGTTGTTATGCTGTAACGTTAGCATGTTATATGTTGTTATGCTGTAACGTTAGCATGTTATATGTTGTTATGCTGTAACGTTAGCATGTTATATGTTGTTATGCTGTAACGTTAGCATGTTAGCATGTTATATGTTGTTATGCTGTAACGTTAGTATGTTAGCATGTTATATGTTGTTATGCTGTAACGTTAGCATGTTAGCATGTTATATGTTGTTATGCTGTAACGTTAGCATGTTGTTATGTTGTTATGCTGTAACGTTAGCATGTTATATGTTGTTATGCTGTAACGTTAGCATGTTATATGTTGTTATGCTGTAACGTTAGCATGTTAGCATGTTATATGTTGTTATGCTGTAACGTTAGCATGTTATATGTTGTTATGCTGTAACGTTAGCATGTTGTTATGCTGTAACGTTAGCATGTTATATGTTGTTATGCTGTAACGTTAGCATGTGTATAGTGTTGTTATGCTGTAACGTTAGCATGTTAGCATGTTATATTGTTGTTATGCTGTAACGTTAGCAATTATGATTTGTTATGCTGTAACGTTAGCATGTTGTTATGCTGTAACGTTAGCATGTTATATGTTGTTATGCTGTAACGTTAGCATGTTAGCATGTTATATGTTGTTATGCTGTAACGTTAGTATGTTAGCATGTTATATGTTGTTATGCTGTAACGTTAGCATGTTAGCATGTTATATGTTGTTATGCTGTAACGTTAGTATGTTAGCATGTTATATGTTGTTATGCTGTAACGTTAGCATGTTATATGTTGTTATGCTGTAACGTTAGCATGTTGTTATGTTGTTATGCTGTAACGTTAGCATGTTGTTATGTTGTTATGCTGTAACGTTAGCATGTTATATGTTGTTATGCTGTAACGTTAGCATGTTAGCATGTTATATGTTGTTATGCTGTAACGTTAGTATGTTAGCATGTTATATGTTGTTATGCTGTAACGTTAGCATGTTATATGTTGTTATGCTGTAACGTTAGCATGTTATATGTTGTTATGCTGTAACGTTAGCATGTTATATGTTGTTATGCTGTAACGTTAGCATGTTATATGTTGTTATGCTGTAACGTTAATATGTTGTTATGCTGTAACGTTAGCATGTTAGCATGTTATATGTTGTTATGCTGTAATGTAGCATGTTAGCATGTTATATGTTGTTATGCTGTAACATTAGCATGTTATATGTTGTTATGCTGTAACGTTAATATGTTGTTATGCTGTAACGTTAGTATGTTAGCACGTTATATGTTGTTATGCTGTAACGTTAGTATGTTAGCACGTTATATGTTGTTATGCTGTAACGTTAGCATGTTATATGTTGTTATGCTGTAACGTTAGCATGTTATATGTTGTTATGCTGTAACGTTAATATGTTGTTATGCTGTAACGTTAGCATGTTAGCATGTTATATGTTGTTATGCTGTAATGTAGCATGTTAGCATGTTATATGTTGTTATGCTGTAACATTAGCATGTTAGCATGTTATATGTTGTTATGCTGTAATGTAGCATGTTAGCATGTTATATGTTGTTATGCTGTAACGTTAGCATGTTAGCATGTTATATGTTGTTATGCTGTAACATTAGCATGTTAGCATGTTATATGTTGTTATGCTGTAACATTAGCATGTTAGCATGTTATATGTTGTTATGCTGTAACGTTAGCATGTTAGCATGTTATATGTTGTTATGCTGTAACATTAGCATGTTAGCATGTTGTTATGCTGTAACGTTAGCATGTTAGCATGTTATATGTTGTTATGCTGTAATGTAGCATGTTAGCATGTTATATGTTGTTATGCTGTAACATTAGCATGTTAGCATGTTGTTATGCTGTAACGTTAATATGTTGTTATGCTGTAACGTTAATATGTTGTTATGCTGTAATGTAGCATGTTAGCATGTTACCCAGGCAGGTGCCGCTGCTCAGCCAGAAGGGGATGTTGAGGGGAGCTAACGTCCGCGCCGCCAGATGAAGCAGCGACTTCACTTTCCTCCGAAACTCCACGGCCTCCGGAGAGGAGTCGTCGGGATAGAGCTGCAGAACATCTCTTTAATTAGCTTCCAGTCACATGACACTTTTCCCTTTTTCTCCCCTTCACAATAAAAGCACGTCTACCTGCAGGAAGTTCCGAGCGTCTCGGTGTCGGCACTCCAGGAAGCGAGCGTGTTTTTGTTCGGAGAGAAAACGGGAAACGTTTCGAGGAATTCGAACATCGAGGCCGTCGAGGACCGTGAGGACGAGCTCCGGCCTGAAGGGGCACAACACAAACAACCATTCATAAACAACAACAACAACAGCTCACTGTGACAGTATTAACCACAAACATTCATTAATAAACAACAACAGTAATAAAGAGGTGCTACCTGTCGTAGGCTCCGGCGTGTCGTCCGTAGTCGAGCAGTTTGAACGGAGCGAAGCGTCGATCCATTTCAGGTTTCAGACGGAGCGCTCCGTGCCAGAGATAGTTCCCGCTGCGCTCGTACAGGAACACCACCTGCAGGAACACAGGTATATCTAACACCACCTGTATATCTAACACCACCTGTATATCTAACACCACCTGCAGGAACACAGGTATATCTAACACCACCTGTTGTTGGGTCAGGTGACCCCTCCCACCTGTATGTCTAACACCACCTGTTGTTGGGTCAGGTGACCCCTCCCACCTGTATGTCTAACACCACCTGTTGTTGGGTCAGGTGACCCCTCCCACCTGTATGTCTAACACCACCTGTTGTTGGGTCAGGTGACCCCTCCCACACGTATTTCTAACACCACCTGTTGTTGGGTCAGGTGACCCCTCCCACACGTATTTCTAACACCACCTGTTGTTGGGTCAGGTGACCCCTCCCACCTGTATGTCTAACACCACCTGTTGTTGGGTCAGGTGACCCCTCCCACCTGTATGATGTGGCCGTGGAGGCGGAGCAGGAAGTGGAGCGGGATCTGGTTTCCTGATAGGGTGTCCAGACTGGCCAATCGGGGGTCGTCTCCTCGCAGCTCCATCACCTCGAAGCCTTTCTGCTCGGCAGCCAATAGGAAGCCGGCCTGAGAGCGAGTGATAAACGATCAGAGGATCAAATAAAACTCTGGACCGTCATTGGTTAATTCCAGAGATGGTAAAAGTACACACATCCTTTACTCAAGTAGAAGTACACACATCCTTTACTCAAGTAGAAGTACACACATCCTTTACTCAAGTAGAAGTACACACATCCTTTACTCAAGTAGAAGTACTCACATCCTTTACTCAAGTAGAAGTACACATCCTTTACTCAGGTAGAAGTACACACATCCTTTACTCAGGTAGAAGTACAGATACTCGTGTTTAAAAATACTCTGGTAAAAGTAGAAGTACTGACTAAACTTCTTTACTCAAGTCAAAGTAAAGAGGCTTTGAAATGTACTTCAGTAAAAAGTACCCATAACTAGCAGCTGTTTTAAAGAGTACCTGACCTCCCTTTATATTAATAGAACAATAATGTCATTGTTAGCTAATGAATGTTTCCATGCTGAACAACGGCAACATGACAACGTTTTCATTGGTCCCTCTTCTTTAGAGAAGACCAGGAAATGATGGATACACGGATCGTGTTCAAATCAATAGGCACGCAATGACTCTAAATAATAATGATCACGCCACCAAAACACACATTCAAACTAAAGGAACCAGCCTGTTTGGGAAATGTGAGAAGTAGAAAGTACAGGTATTTGAGTTCAACATGTAAGAAGTAGAAAGTACAGGTATTTGGGTTCAACATGTAAGAAGTAGAAAGTACAGGTATTTGGGTTCAACATGTAAGAAGTAGAAAGTACAGGTATTTGGGTTCAACATGTAAGAAGTAGAAAGTACAGGTATTTGGGTTCAACATGTAAGAAGTAGAAAGTACAGGTATTTGTGTTCAACATGTAAGAAGTAGAAAGTACAGGTATTTGGGTTCAACATGTAAGAAGTAGAAAGTACAGGTATTTGTGTTCAACATGTGAGAAGTAGAAAGTACAGGTATTTGTGTTCAACATGTGAGAAGTAGAAAGTACAGGTATTTGGGTTCAACATGTAAGAAGTAGAAAGTACAGGTATTTGGGTTCAACATGTAAGAAGTAGAAAGTACAGGTATTTGGATTCAACATGTAAGAAGTAGAAAGTACAGGTATTTGGGTTCAACATGTAAGAAGTAGAAAGTACAGGTATTTGTGTTCAACATGTAAGAAGTAGAAAGTACAGGTATTTGTGTTCAACATGTAAGAAGTAGAAAGTACAGGTATTTGTGTTCAACATGTAAGAAGTAGAAAGTACAGGTATTTGTGTTCAAAATGTAAGAAGTAGAAAGTACAGGTATTTGTGTTCAACATGTAAGAAGTAGAAAGTACAGGTATTTGTGTTCAACATGTAAGAAGTAGAAAGTACAGGTATTTGTGTTCAACATGTAAGAAGTAGAAAGTACAGGTATTTGTGTTCAACATGTAAGAAGTCAAAGTAAAAAGTGGTCAGAAAAATAACTAGTGTAAAGTACTGATACCAGAAACATGTACTTAAGTACAGTAACAGAGTAT
>NW_022987965.1:0-29835 GCF_902827165.1 Trematomus bernacchii
ATGACAACATTTAATAGTATTAACATTCACTATTGAAAGCAGTGCTCAGATCCTCTTCCTGAGTGATGCCAGACAAAAATACTACATTACAAGTAAAAGTCCTGCAATCATAAGTAAGTGCAGTAACATGTAGAATAGTGGCCTCTAAGATGTATTGTAGTAAAACAACATGCATATAATGGAAAGTACATCACATTAATATCTAAGTACACTTGAGTAAAGTATCATTGAGTCATAATAATATAGTATTACTTATAGCGTTTTTCACAAATTAAATCCAAAACAGTTTAAAAACCTTGTTAAAAAGTGCTTTTAAAAAAAAAGGGATAGTATTTCAAATAATCATAAAGCTGTTGTGGAATGCCACATTTATGAAAAATTTGATGGGAAATAAATACTTTAAATATATACTATACATAATAGTGAAATATAGAATAGAAGGTTTACACACACACACACACACACAAACACACACACACACACACACACACACACACACACACACACACACACACACACACACACACACACACACACACACACACACACACAGGGCTGTAGGTGGCCTGTGTGAATTGTCACAGCGATGTGACAGATTGATCAGTAAAACTATTTGCTGGACCGAGGAAACTTCTGGACGGGAAGTGTCAGAATGTAACCAACCACACAAACAAGAGCTTGTTTCTTCACAGCTCAGAGAGGGGAAGAGAGGACGACAAACAGATGTCAGATAGAGAGTTGATATTCTATTTGCCTACGATTCTTTACATTATTATTTTTGATTTACCCTTGTCTGAACTATTACCTGGTGTTCCTGTTTTTCAATCTTATTCATGTTGCTGCTTGAACACATGCATTTCACTAGGGGATCAGTAAAGTTTTATTTAATCTCTTTTAAAACAAAATGTATTTTCTTTCCTGCTTAATGTTTTATCTTTCATTTTGAGGACCATGTGATGGACGGGACTCTGGAGTCCAGTCGTGAAAAACTCAGGAGTAAACATCAAGCAGAGATATCACTATGATGGTGAAGATCATTCCTACTTGTGCTACAGCAATGCTGACAATTTAACAACTTCTCTCCCCATTGCATTCACTCTCTGCAGAGGAAACCAGAACATATCCACTAAGGACCAGTTTACTTTAGAAACATTGTCTCTAGTTCCATTTTGAATTCCAACTTACTATATGAGTCCCTCCTGTAAAATAATTTCCTCTGTAGTTTGAATACATTTTGCACACAGCCAACCCATCGTCTAGTTCAGACATTCATTTTAGCAACATGTCAAGTCAAATTACAGAAACAATCTTTATTGAAAGCATATTGTGCACATACTGTATATCATAATGTGTGAACGCACAGAATTATAACAAAAAACAAAACATAAATAAAGGATTTAATTCAATGAAAAAATGATAGTTTCTTCTTTTTCCTTCTTTCTTCATGTTTTCACTCAAATGGGAAACATTGATCATTAAGAAACAAAACATACAGCAGATCATTTTCCAAAAGTATACCTAACAAAGCACAATGTGTTAACCCTTCAGCTCTGATGTGTGCACTGATGGTAATGCTTCTTTAATTTCACAATCAGGGTCTAAAACACAGCTCTTTGAACCAGGTAAAGGGAACGAAGACAGTAAGAAACATGGCCATGTAGTCAAGTAAGGAATACGAGAAATGTTACAGAGGAGGAACATAGCCAAAATGGAAGGTCTATCATCTAAAGGTGGTTACCTGTTGTCTTTCTGTGCATTTCTATGCAGGCATCTATTGCCAGGCATAATGCAAAGTCAGAAATATCTAAGTCTATCACATAGTGGCTCTGAGGTAAGGTAAACTAACTCTGTGTCCGGTATTTATTTGTGAATAAGGTCACAGTTGTCCTTCAAGAGACAACCGTCATTGAATTTATCGGCATACAATGTAGTGTTCTAATACTTGGCATACTTTTACATTTAAACTGGGCAGTTCCTCCTCTTTCATCCATGAAAGGTCGATTAACCTCATAATACATTGGTTCATTCAGTTTATACGTTTTAAAAACGTGCAGAAATTGCCTCAAAAACAAGCCACCATGTAAACCAAAAGTATCTGCTAAGTAGTTTCTGCCAAATCAGTTACAGTATGTTAGAAAAGCTGGGCTAATTTAAAGATCTAATGTGTCTTTTATACACAACCACCGTGGCGACTCCCTTCACGTCCTTCAGCCTGTCTGAGTCAAAGTCCACCAGTAGCTTTCTGACCCCTGTCCGCAGGGGAGAACAAGAGCTTGACAGACACTTTCTGGCCTGGATTAATATCCCCTCTGAAAAATAAAAGAGCGATGCTTGAGTTCTATTTGATTGAGGTCCTGTTATGAACCACACTGTTGTTATTGCTACACGATAAATGACTCTTCTCAGGGAGCTTGAATGACAATCAAGACAGTAGTTGTTTGACTCGATTGTTTGTAGGTGAAGGTCGAGGATCCATTGATGGAGCCAACAACCATCTTTTATCCTAGTGTGTGATATATACAATTCAAGGTTCAAGGCTTTTATTGGTCATACGACATACAGTGTACAGTGTGCTACAGTGTAGTTATGACGATGAAATCTTAGCTACACTGTAGCTATGTACGTATGACCAATAAAAGCCTTGAACCTTGAATTGTATATATCACACACAAGGATAAATTCATTGCACATGCCTTATAGTGAAGAGGGTGTGACTCAGTACTTACTTAACAGAGATCTCAGTGGCCGACAGTAGGCCGGCTCCCTCCACAGTGAACACGCCACTCTTCAGAGGAACTGGTAGAGGATTGGTAAAGGAGATCAAAGCGGTCGTTTGATTCCATACAACAGCCTTCCCAGGCACCTGTAAAAGGGTGGCAGCTCTATGTTAAGGGCAGCAATTACACTGTAGGACATTACAATCTGGAAATACAAAACATTAAACATAATTTATTTTAGAATAGATGTAGTTTGATACACTAATGTCAAATATAATGACACAAATCATTGTAAAGTCTGAAAATATTATGGCAAGAGCCGGCTATCTTTTTCAGGTAACATAAAAATGAAATGAAAATACGTCCAGGTTTCGTTTTACAAGTAAACTTCAACCAGACATGATCATTGAAGAACATCTTTAAAATGTTGTGTGACTGTTGAATCTGTGATTTTCTCACATATTCCAAGTGTAGGATTTTTACAAGAAACATTAGACTCTTGATGTATCTTATTTCATCATTAACTAAGCTCTGCAAACATTTGAAAGCTCATAGTATCTAATCAGTCCTTCTCTACCTTTAATTTATCCACACATAAGACTAGCATTATAAACCTTATAAATTATTTCATGGTCAAACAAGGACTTCTGGGCATGCTCAGAGTGAACCCACCTGTACGAGTAGTTCAGGCATGCTCATCGGGATGTTGGCCATGGCCATGATGGGTTCGTTCTCCCCTGGAGCCTCTAACAAGGCTTTCACCCTGATCAGATGATGCTCACGAACACACCCGACATAGTCATCATAGTGCAGACGCAGCACTTCCTTGTGGGCTGAACACACATGCACACATAGAGTATAACTTTAGACAGGAGGATTGTACATGCTACTACAACATAAGAAGTGGAAAAAGCGTGCTGGTTAGACACAGCATCATTGTTGTTTTACAGCATATTTTCACCAGTGACCTTGTGGGTTTATTTGAGCCACAAACCTTTGTGAGCTGGCACTGTCACACTGATTGTTTGTCTTTTGCACTCTCCCCGGTTTAGAGAACTGTAAGTTACAGCCATGACCACCATGGCAAGCTGAGCATGAGCTTCTCTGGCTCCTTCATTCTTCACCTGCGGACATGATGGATTTATGATTGGATGTTGTCTTACAAAATGTCCATCAGACTACAAGACAAAATATGCGATACATTCCGACAATGGCAGCCCCATTTCCCCTGTGTATGACATTATTTATGATTTTATCAATTAATCCATGCATCATTTCAGCTACAGTCTGAACACCCTGTACGTACCTCAACAATCACATCAAAGTCCGTCCCAAGTACAGGCCTAGAAGGCTTGATTGACAGCTTCAGTTGTCCTGGTTCTGTGAACTCATTGGTGACCCGGCGCCCCGCCTTCTTGTACACATCTCTCTCTTTATTGGAGCCTGTGGAGAAGATGTTGGTCCATAACAATGAACCATGATTCTGTCAGATGACTATAAACAGATATTAAACAAGTTAAGTGATTTTGAACAATTTCAACATCGTTTTGATTGTACATTGACTTGTAATAGAGAGAGTGGCGTCTTTGTCAGCTGCATTCTGCTCCCTGATCATATTTTATGGATGATCATTTTTTATGTCTTTCCCTTTGATGTCCACTGGCGGCCCTACCTTGAGTCTCAGTGATCAAACAGAAAGCTTTCGTTGTTGCAAAAGTAAATGTAACCAGCTAAATGCTGTTAATAGTAGCTGCTGTTAACTAGTTAGCTGTTGGTAAGTTAGTCGTGCTTTCACACTGCGAACGGAATATAGGGTTAAGCAGTCTCTACTTAGTAACAATTTTGGGCTGCTATTTCTAGGGTTGTTTGACTTGTTTGATCTCTGGCCATGTTAGCAAAGTCGATATTTAAGACAAATGTGTACAAGTAAATATCACACTGAAACAGTGGGGGCTCAAAACTCCTATACATTATGTTTCTTTGAAGGCTTCTATTAGTTACATGCTCAATCAGTTGAATGATTTATTTTTAATCACATAAAATATAGTCTTTTAATCAGAAGATTTAACAGTTGGAGGCTAGGAAGTATTGGAAAAATGCTGTATACAGACCTAAATAAATGTGATTATGCTCAATAAGGGTTTATCAATATAGCCTTTACACATTTCTGAAATGTGTAAAAGTTCTGATCCAAGTCAATCTACTCCTTTGTTTACTAATTCTTAACTTACCTTCTGAATATTTGTATTGTTGAGTGACATCATCTCTGTAGTCGCCGTAAACACTTTTGGTGCTGATGTTCCTCCCCACACTTGCCTGATCAACTCTGATCTGTAGCAATATTAACATGCGTCACTATCCTTACATCCTTCTTTGCAAATGGCTTTTGAATTGAGCAAATATGAAAGACGATCAGAACAAAAGTCAATCACCTTCTGCCGCTGGCCATCTGCCTGGACGATCCAGTAGATGATGTCAGCATTCACCTCAGCAAATACAAAAGGAGCGTCATACTTTACTCCGAGATTTCCCTCCTTGATGGCTGTCACTGGACACGGGCCACAGCAAAATTCACCTGAAGGGTATAGCAATGAAAAACAACAAACAACATTGTTAGACTGATAATTCAAAAAGTGTTGAAAGTGTTGAAGAGTTGAATAACAGTAATTAGTTTAAAAATTAGGAATATACCATCACTCAATTCTTGAGGGGTGGGGTCCAAAACCTGCCAGCCATCGTTTCCTTTGGGGAGATCTTCTCTCCTCATCCAGGATTCGACCCAACAGTGGAAATTCCTTAAAATCACAACGATAAGAAGAGATCATTCATTACATTAGATTATGTAATATCAATTGTACAAAATCAATTGTATTCATAATCTGTGTGTGTGTGGTTTGTGTGTCTGTTTGTGTGCAGGCTCCTACCAGCTACTGTCTCTCTTGTTTCTCCCATCAAAGCTCTCCAGTCTTTCATTCAGCAGAAAGTCTATTGAGAGGTTTCCATCGACATCATGGGCTGAAGAAAAGTTGGTAATGAGGCGTGTTGGGATTCCCAGAGAGCGCAGCACTGAAAAAGATACCACAAATCAGACTGGAAAAATAATTCCCTTTGTTCCAGCTGCAACAATAAGTTAACTTATTGATTAGCTGATCGTCAGAAAACCCTTTTAACAAATGATTAATCCTTTTTAATGCAAACATTTCAGAAAATATTATTTCACATCATATTAAAAGATTAGCTTTGGGTTTGGATTGACAAAATAATTAAAGAGGTTACCTTAGACTTTGGATGGCCCTCTTTCATAATTGTATGACACATACAGTAATTAAAAAAGAATGAGTAATCTTTAGATCCAACCCTCATTCCTCCCTTCCTTTCTTTTCTGTTGATAATAAGTATTTAAGTTATTGGGGACAACTTATGTCGAGCTAAGTCAGCTGGCTGCTGGCTGGAGCAGCATTCACCGTACACAGGATGGAGTCTTCTTATCAACCTCTCGGTCAGAAAGTGAATCCACATATTCCCGTAACCCAGAATTATTTTATTTTTCTCAACAAAAACAGTTGTTTTCCCCCCCTTTATCTTCTGAAATATTACACTTCAGCATCATTCAATGCAACAGTGAATTCTACAGAAGCCTCACCTGTGCAGGCGACAGCAGCAAACACCCAGCACTGGCCATATTTGACCGCCCTCGCCCCGGCATTGCTCCACTGTTGGAGGATCGGCACACTGCCGGTCCATCTGTAAGGTGCGACTCCGTCAGTGTACGACTCGTCCCAGCGACCGGTCAAAACACCCCTGTCTCCGTTAGAGTTGACCTGGACAGGTGTAAAGAACATGTTGTGGAGACATCCGGTTTGATCACTAAAGTGTGTACGTGTATCAGTTGCACAAAAAATTATGTATTTTGTCTTGTACTGTTATTTAACCGTTAGTTTTGTTTTCAACAGCAAGTAAAAGAGATATTCACCATTGCTGTGACCATCCTGCTGACGTAGACAGGGTCATTTCTCTGCTTAATGTCCACTTCTGAGTTTTTCAGGGCATCCTTGGATTTATCAAGGACTTCAAAACACATGTCCATCACATAGTCCTCAAACTGAGGGAGATTCAAAGGGAAACAGGGAGAGAAAACATGAGATAGAAACAAAGATGTGTTGTCGAGCAGGAGAAGCTTCTCAACCAGTTTTTTCAAATGTATTTCCCATTGGTTGGTCTATATATATATATATATGTTACACACCTCCTGTCTGTCTATTTATCATCTATCTATTTTCATCCTCTCTGACCTCACAGTGAGCTGTGAAGGAACAAGCTCTTGTTTGTGTGGTTTAGCTCCTGTCCAGAAGTTTCCTCCGTCCAGCAAACACATTTCCTGTACAGGCAGAAGCCTCCAAGTCTTCGCTGTCACACTGCTGTGACAATTTACACAGACACAAGCCACATACAGGCCTAACAGATACACACACACAGTTAACCCATTCAGACAATCTGTCAGTGTGTGGGTGAATTACCTGTCCATAATTCCAGGGAATACTGTTGATGTTATCCCAGGTGCCCATGAAAATGATCCCATCTTCATTCATAACATACTCCTGAAGGAGACTCTCGTCAGGGAGGTACACTACATCATCTGGCAGACAATTGGAACAGGATACAGCAGCGACATTAGCAAAAACATAAACTCCTAAATTTCCTCAATTAGAAACAAATCTTTATCTGTACTGTACTATTTGTACTACATCAACTTCATTATTATTGTAAAAGTGAAGGGAATCTGTTAATCTGGCCAATTGGTGGAATCACTTATCATAGGGGGTTTGCTTTTACCTTTGCACCACGGGTTGAAGAGTAGGTGGAAACTAAGTTTATCGGTTTTCTCTAAAATGTGTCCGTCAGGTGACATCATCAACACGGCCAGGTGGTACTGGCCAATGATAGCGTCCGCTGGACTGTGCAGAGTCAGCAAAATGTCATCCTGCGCTCTCTGCTGATTAAACCACCACTTGTCCCCGGCCCCACGGCCCTTCTGAAGTTTGATCACTACCTCGTCTTTACTACCTGAAGAAACATAAAAAAGTATATGATTTATACAAACATTTTTGCATCAACAATTAATCTTCTTGTTTTCTATGGGAGTTAGCATCAAAACATATTTCTCAACTCAGGAGGATATTACGGAGCACATACTGCCCGATTAGTACGCTATATTATTAGTTTCATGAAGAAGATGTCCGGTCACCAGGGCGTGTGTGTGTGTGTGTGTATGTTTGTTTGTGTGTGTGTGTGTGTGTGTGTGTGTGTGTGTGTGTGTGTGTGTGTGTGTGTGTGTGTGTGTGTGTGTGTGTGTGTGTGTGTGTGTGTGTGTGTGTGTGGGCATTTGTTTTCAGAAGATATTATGATAGTGTTGTTCGTTCCGGTGCACTCCGACAGGACTAAGCACTACATCGAGATTAAGATTAAACAAACTTCTTTCACTTGGGAATACACATAGGCCTATATGGAGTTAGCCAGATGTGTGTAAATTACTGTTCATGGTAATTTGAAAACATATGCCGGTGTCGGACACACACAACACACCGAACACACACACACACACACACACACAGAGCGGAGCTGAGCAGAGCACAAACACACACATCATGCGCCTTGGTGACCGGACATCTCCTTCATAAAACGAGTAATAGGGGGAATAATCGGGCAGTTTGTGTGTGTAGAGGTGTGTGTGTGTGTGTGTGGTGTGTGGTTAAAACGTAGCAGCCTCGATCTCTATTCAGCTGTTCTAATGAAGGTAAACACAGTGAAGGCGGTGCGTAAAAGGCACAGCTCTCTGTGCGCAGATAGCAGATACTGTGAGAGTCACAGACATGAATTCATAGATCAAGGCAGCACCGGTAACTTTCCCGTGCGCACGAAAAAGTATATCGTGCGCACGAGAAAGTATCTCATGCGGACGAGAAAGTATCTTGTGCGAACGACAAAGGATATCGTGCACACGAGATACTTTTTTTCTTTTCCATGAACCTTTAGGGGCTTCGTAGGATATCGATGAAATACAATACTATGAATAAAATGGAGATTTGTGACAAATAAACTTGTTTTCCCAACCTGTTTTACAGAGATCGAGTTTGGGTCAAGAACTGAATAACAATTATTTTTGTAAAAACTCTTTTTATTTGTCTAAAATTATCAAATGAACACTTGTGTATCTAAGCCAGGTTGTAATTGTGATTTTTTATTATTGGAAACAAAGCCCAACTGATCCTAAGGACCAACTAACAAGCCTAACTAACAAATCTGTTTTACCAAAACCTGTAGCGTATTCCTTTGTGTAATAGCGTTGTTGCAGCTAACAGTAAGCATTTGACTATTTTGATTGGTATATATACTGAATACATATTTGTTGTAGTCCCCCAGTATCCAAATGAGGCTGTACTCACCAAGGTGCAGGATCAGTTCCAGTTGGTGTTTGGGGGGCAAAGACACGTAGCACTGTAAACTTATGGAAAAGGGCTGACCCCTGCGAACAATCAGGCGCTCCCTGTCAATCTCCCTGGTGCGATGAGCCAAGTTGTTTTCATGACTCCTCAGATCCACATCAGTAATCAAACCTAACAGAGACAAAGTTCATCCATCAGTCTGGGATACACTGACGCTGTCTGGTTGCTAAATGAATTGTTGGCATTGATAGGAGTGTTTCACCAGAGTTGTGACCTCACTCAGAGTTGTGACCTCAGAGTTGGCAAAGAGTAGCATTGAGGTTACAAGTCATAAGTTGAACTTGATGGATAGGTTGTGTTCTCTTGGGCATTTTTCGGAAATACACATATTCACTTTCATGCGAACAGCTAAATGACAACATCAATACTGTTTACTAAATATAAAGCAACACCTAGGAAACTGTTAGCTTAGCGTTGCATAAAGACTGGAAAAAGAGGAATACACTTTGCTAAAGGTAACACAATCTGCCAACCAACACCCGTTAAGTTTACTGATTAACATGTTATTTTTTGGTTTCATTTGTGCTATTTGTTGTTCTCATCCAACACCCTTCAAGAGAGTGAATAGTGTATTCCCAACATATTGAACTTTCCCTAAATGGAATTAAAGACCTAAATTCATGAAGCTGTGGCAAGCCAAAAGCAAAACATTGTTTATGTATTCTGTATTCTGTAAAATGTAGCCTTATTTAGCCAGTATGATTCCTCTCTTAGCTATTTATTTGACTTGTTACAGGAATGAGGATGGGTCATATCACACCTAAGTGTTGAATCGTGCATCAGCACATTTTTCACACACTCCATAATATACGTAATATAACGTTTATGGGCTGCAGAGAGAAGCAGTGCAAAAGATACTTAAACATACATGATATATAGATAGATAGATAGATAGATAGATAGATAGATAGATAGATAGATAGATAGATAGATAGATAGATAGATAGATAGATAGATAGATAGATAGATAGATAGATAGATAGATAGAAGATAGATAGATAGATAGATAGATAGATAGAAGAAGATAGATAGATAGATAGATAGATAGATAGATAGATAGTAGATAGATAGATAGATAGATAGATAGATAGATAGATAGATAGATAGATAGATAGATAGATAGATAGATAGATAGACAGATAGATAGACAGACAGATGGATAGATAGATAGATGAATAGATGGATAGATAGATATAAGATAGATGGATAGAGAAAATCACTTACCATTGTGGTTGGCCATTGCGGATCTATTATTCAAATCTATAAAAAATGTTGCTCAAGTGTCCTCTAGTGCATCGACAGTCTTCTATTCATGCTTGGTTTTCATCACAGTCCTATATTTATACGCACAAGACTGTCCCTCCCACCTGTCTAACCACTGACCCTGAAACACTCACTAACTCACTCACTCACTCCACCTCATCCCCCTCAGTGACCTCTGACATCACTTACCAAAAGTCTAAAGTCCTCTGTGGTTGTGTGCATGTGTGAAAGTGTTTGCCGACAATTTTAAGTGAGTTATCATCCCCTCTGAGACACTGGGGTCTTTGTTGCTGTATAAGTTAAGGGTGGATGTTGCTGGTTGTATGCACAGGTCCTGTCAGTTTATGTGCTTTATTTTTATATCTTTATTTTTTTTACTGATTGTAGCTCTCTGAGGTGTAAAATCAAGTCATTTATCTTATTAGATATTGAAGTAAAAGATATGATTCTAAACTATATTGAAGTAAACATGTATTATTTTGAATTGTATTTTAGTGAACATGTATTGTTTGAACTGTTTTAAGTAATCACATATTATAGAAATGATATTCTCAATTACAACTCACTGACCCAGAGATCCTGTTTCACACCACACAGCTCCTTTTCACCAGAGCGCACACACATGTTCTTTTACAATGTTCTGTATGGGCATCATTATATCTGTGTACAAGGTTTAATTGTATGAGAAAGAATAGTTTATGTGAAAGATCCCATGGGAAAGTAAGGGAGTGGATAGTGGATATCTGGGCAGAGATAAGATTTGACTTTGACCTTGTGGAAACTTAGGAATCTCACGTTCTGGTCAGAACTCTGATTCGCTGTATTGAACCCGACCAGAAGTAGAAATCCAACCAGTAAAAACAGCTGGGGGATGGGAGCAGCTCCACAGCTCCTCCTCACGGACTCTCTAATTCGGCTTTGGAGTAAAAAGGGGAGGGAAAAGTCAACACATCTCCGCCCCAATAATCTGAATATTGAATACTGTTGTTTTTTAATGTAAAATGCTTTCTTGTGTTGGTGCGTTGGCTGGTCCCGATATCTGTGTCCGCATCACATCACAAACCTGAAGTCAATTTCTTCTTGTTTGATGAGTTGGCGGGTCCCGACACCTTTATCCGCATCGCATCACAAACCTGAAAGTCCGGAGTTATCTGTATAACTAAGTATATGTGTTTTATTTCCTACCAGTAAACTCAGATAATTGTTATAAACTTTTGATTCCGGTGTTTTCAATTCCTTTCTTAATTAAATAGAGATCAGCCTCATTCAACGAAACGGCGCGGAGGGGGGCTATCAGCCACCAGATAGGTGTTCGCTCCAACAATATGTAAAAATTCGATGTAACTATTGGGGGAGACTAGTTAGAGGATCAGTTAATTGACATCATACCATCTGTCACAACACTTTTCTTATCATAAAGATGAGCCATTTGCCCCACCTAGATTTAACTGGAAGATGAACTGTGAGTCAGGAGGGATGGTGAATTCCGGGAAAAACTGTGTTTCAGAGCTTTAACCTTGTTCATTGCACTTGCCAAATAAAAAAAAGGGCCCCACAAAATGCATGATTACAGAGTGGTTTGAGAGGTAAAATAGTGGGCATCAATTACAATTGGGTTTAATTTACAAAATAATTTGTAACATGAGGAATTTGTTTTTGAACTGGTTTTAATGTTGTATTGTTACATCCAACATCTAACCATTTGGAAGCAGAGGCTGGGTCAGCCCTCTTTTTTGCCTTTGCACATAAAGCCGATTTTCATCCATTTGGTCAATTTCGGTCGGTCAGATAATTGGCAATTGGCTGTAGGTCTTTGAGGTGTGTTCAAATGCATTTTGTTGGCCACATACCACCTGTAGCCAGTAATTAATAATGTCTGTTTAGTTTGTCCGGGGCCTTTACTTTGTCTAAGGATAATAGATGTCTTTGACAGACTGATAATAAAGTAACTAGTACAGACGGTAAAACGTCAGCCACCCAGTCCACACATAAAACACATTGAAACGTCTAGACTCTAGAGGAACTGGCACTACAGTGTTACCACCTGACGCTTGGTGCTTTATTTTGGTCACACACTCACGCTTTCACTGATGAAGTCACATACCATATACATACAATATTTAGTGATTCAGCTGAACACGTTACACTATAAATGTAAACCTGACCTCATTATGGCTATTCATACGTAAAACAGCTTGAAAATCTATCTAAATCTATCAACCATTTCATATGGTTTTAAACCTGTACTCATCTTAAATAAGATTGGAGAACTTGCAGACACAAAAACAATCCACATAACAGAGGCTTTCTTTTGTTGCTGACTTTTAGCCTTTTGTGGTCCCCTAACACTTCCCATAAATAAACACTATCCTGTAGCAAACAGGTGCTCGGATATCTGCTGGACTTTGTATCACTTTGTAACATCAAACAGAAGAGCAAAACGACTTTGCTCAGTAATGTGTGGCCTGGTGAGAGTGACTGGAAAACTGTGTTTGCAAACAGTGTGATTCTGAGTTGTGGAATGATGAGATGGTCATGTACCCGGGAAACCAAGGTCTTTGACTGAAATGCACTAGAGTGTCAACAGAGTGAAACACTCTAATATGACCACATATTTTGATAGATAAAAATTGGAACCCGCTGATGCAACACTTTTGTCGTGGGTCATTTTGGACACTCCACTGGAATTGTTTGTAATAAAGCTAAAAAGCTGCAACCTTTTCTAACTGAAATGTTTGTGGCCATAGCTGCAAGTTAATTTACACGAGAATCTGCAGTAATTGAAAAATCTGCCATATAGAAATTCAAGATAGAATTGTATTTGTATTACTTGCACTATTTTAACTATTTTGTCTGTTTTATTATGTTGCACCACCGTTGGAGGAGCCTGTGACCTAAGATTTTCATTGACATATCTACACTGTAGCTATATACAAATGACAATAAAAGCCTTGAATCTTGAAAAAAAAGAACATCTGACATGAGTATTTGATAGATGGAATGACTGTAAGTAGTATTACATATCCCGCTTCAATCTCATTAGTATGCATAAAAAGTGACAGGTCACACCTTCTAAGTCCCGCCCCTAATTATGTTAATGACCCCCCTTTGATATGCTAATGAGCCCTTTGTTCGAGGTGTTATCGCGTACAGGTGTGACATCCTCCCCGGTACCACCCCCACCCCCCTCAGCCCACCCCCCCTCCCCCTCACATACAGGTGCTACATCCTCTCAGGTAGCCCCCCATCCCCTCCTCAGCCCCACCCCCTCTCAACCCCCTCCTCCTCCTCCCCCCTCCTGTCCGGTCGGCATGTTCGTTACAGTTTAAATCTTCCGTGGCAAAATTAGAAAAGTGCCGGCTAAAGGTCTTCTATGTTATTTAATGAGCTTTGAAACAAACTGATATGATTCGATATTAAACCAACTAGTTATAGTAGATTAATTAACTATTCAAAACGTGTACAGTAATTTACAATAACACGGGAATAATAAACGGACTGCTCTCCCCTCTCCTGACAACACGCCAGTATCATGCAGCTCGCGGGTCCAATAAATGAGTGACCCGACAGTAAAACTAAAACATATCTATAACTAGTTTAGGTAGTTTGAGAGGTAATTAAAATAGCTACGTGTGTTATCTACGAGTGTGTTTCGTTCCGCTCACCGCATGCAAAGATGCATGTCGAATAGTCCGCAGCACCGGGTCTCCCTCCGTCAGCACAGCGGGTATCCCCCCGTCAGATTAGACGTTACTAGCGTTTATGTCCATGCATAATCAGCCCCTATAGGACATCTTTTGTCTGTCACACACTATTCTTGTATGTCCACATAAGAGGTGCAACTGATGCTGTATTGCGGCTAAAGGGGATATCATTCTGAGAGATTTCCATCCAACACACACACACCCACACACACACACACACACACACACACACACACACACACCACACACAACACACACACACACCACACAACACACACACACACACACACACACACACACACACACACACACATACCCGTATTCCCCTCCTACCCCCCGTCCTTTTTTTTTTTTTAAATAAGAGTTGGGTTAATAACTAAGGAGGCTCTCTTGAAGTGTACGGATGGTGAACTAATGTTTAATTACTATACTAACTATAAGGGCCTCTCTTTGTTGAAAGGAGGGGTAATCTGGTAATAAATGCAACAAAGTCTCTCTGAAGAGGTTGGCAATAAATTAAAGATCTTAATGACCCCATGGCGTTGGTTTTTTTCTTATGTTTAATTACATCAAATCCACTAATAAAATAATCCCTATATGAAGTTATATGTGTCATCTTTCCTGAAACTGAAGTGCTGTCCGTTTACAAAACAAGTTATCTTCTGCTTCTTCACCCCTGAATTTTCCTCCCCCCGTCCCTATTACTTCAGCCATCACATCAAGTCAGAATCTGTGAAATTAAACACCTCTTCTCAAAGCGTGACTTCCCTATTGGGGGAGTGGGGCAGTAGGGCCTAACCCGATTTGGCCAAATATACTAATGCCGCGTTTCCACCTACAGCGCGCAGCCCGGTTTAAGAGGGCTGTGACGTCAGCGGCCCGGTTTGTGGTTGCGTTTCCCACTTGGCCTAGTACCGGCCGGCTGGTCCTAATTCTCAGTTTTTCTGGCCTCATAAAATCGTGGGGCCAGGGCCAGAGGCAACCGGGCTGTGTTTGTGACGTCAACGCTCTCGGCTGCTGATTGGTCGGAGAGAATCGTCACAATCTGCGCGCGAGATAATCCATTTTTACAAAACAGCTATTTTTGTTAACGGAGGAGGCTACAACAATGGCAAAGAAAGCACACCATGGTCGGATCGAGGAAAGTGACGACGTCCATTATATTGCAGTATGATAAGGTCCAGCGGGTGCTCGACGGGACAACTCGCAATATCAAAGTCTTTCAGGAGGTCCTCTACACAGACACTGACTCTCCAACGGCGTTACTGGAGTCTGCATGGTACGTTTTTTGCTAACGCTGTGTATTTTGCTTGAAAGCTTTGTGTCCCTGCTTTGTGTCCCTGCTTTGTGTCCCTATCTGTTTTAAAAGCTCACTTCTAACAAATAAGTCTATTTTATCCTTACATTTATGTTCGACAACCCCGATGGAGCCCCGAAGGCTAGCTAGGCAGATAGCATTAGCGAGAGCTATTGTTTGCTAACACCATATGTGCCATTGTTTACGTTCAGTTTGTCTTTCTATAGTTGTTGTTGCTATTTATAGTATTGTGCTGCAGTAGTTTGTGGAATTTACAAGTCATGTTTCTGTTCTAGATGATTACATTGGGACTAGCGAGGAGGAACAGCGAGGAGGACACAACGTCCTCTGCATCAACAGCACAAACCGAGGAGGAGAGGATCTGGCCCTGCAGGAACGGCAACTGGCCCAGCAGAATCAATGCCATGTCTTATCTTATTGCTTGTTGATAAATAATTGCAACCCACCAGCGATCACACAGAAAGATGGCATCATCTAGGCGTCCCTCTGCAGTCAGAAATATCATAAACACCATCGTCCACAAAGCACTGTACAGGGGTTTATGGATTTAAGAGAATACTTATCACAGTGAAACCTTTATCATCTGTTGCAATTAAAGCAAATAAGAGAATAAATACTTGGTTAAATAATACATTTTAACTCTTTAGCAGGACAACTCTGCATACTGTTTGAAATTGAGTTTGCTAGCTTGAGGTCCTCCTCTAAAACATAACATTACATAATGGTATTAAGAATACATGATAAATACATGTAGAAAAATTACTCAATTGTAATACCCTCGTTGTGCTAGACTCAAACACATTGCTTATATATTTCAAAGAGAAGAGAACAAAAGAAAACACCTATACAAAGAGAGGCGGTGCACAGCGCTTAATATTTACTTGCACTATATTTCTGTTGATCTGGGTTTATTGTGTTGCACTGTGGAGGAGCCTGTGACCTAAGATGTTCATTGTCATAACTACACTAGCTATGTTCGTATGACAAAATAAAAAACCTTGAACCTTGAGGCTGTGTCTTTCAGACAAACCATCATAATCATATTATTTTATGCTGTGGATACTTTAGCCTCCATCCATGTTAACAATTTTTTACACTTGCCATTTATGAATATAGTTCTGTTGTGTTTTACACTTTTGTATTTATGTTTATAGTTTGCTTTGATATTTGCTTAATTTATTAGATTATTATTATGGGGGCAGTACTGGTGCTTGAAATTCAAATATTTACTAAATAGTCAATTCTGATAACATTTTTTTGGTTTAAATAATTTGAACAAACACATGTATGTGAAAAAGAAAAGATGTATTTATGTTCAATACAATACAATGAATATTTAGGTATTACACGTAGGTTTTCCTCAGGCATCCTGAAGTTCACACACTCAGTGGGTGAAAGATGGAACAATCACATTCCACCACTCGGTAGCTCGGTCGGTAACTTCTGAAATACACAAACAAAAGCATACATATTTTAATACGTAAAAGTGGTAGCTACAATTAATTAAATACTTGAAATACTTTGGTCGTATAGGGAGCGTGAGCCTAAACACATTGCTAGTTAGCGAACGTTAGCTTACCAAGTAGCATTGTAGTTAGTAGTGATTCGAGTCGTCCTGTAGTCCTCTGCGGCGTAGGAGGACTGCCCGAACTCTCGCGTCAGCTTCTTCTATACCTCGTCTTGCTATACGTCGCCTCTTTCGAAACAACTCTTGTCTATTTCTTGTGATAATAAACCACACAGCAAAAAAACAAGCAAACGATCGCTTTCACATCTCCATTGTTGTGTCGCATTGAAGATGACGTCACGGCAGTTTTAAGCAGCGTCGCTCCGCCTACACTGTTACTATAGATACTGACCCGGTTCCTAAACTGTAATGGAAACGCGCCACAAGTGAGCTGGTCCTAACGAGGCCGGGCGCGGCCAAAGGAGGCCGAGCGGGGCCGAGCGAGGCTGTGTAGTGGAAACGCGGCATAACATGCAGAACATATGGTATGTTTTGAAAAAAGACTAACCATCTATCCAGTTCAAGCTGTCTTTAAGATGTGACATTGCGCTCTGACTTTTTCCCGTAAAATCGTGACAAACTATTACTTATTAAATTTGACCTCATACTGCTTGGTTGAAAATGATAGATGAGCATTTTACCAACAGATCAACGCGCAATCAACCCATACAGGACATCTCTTTCTACACATTATGTGTTATCGCTATAATATCATGTCATTATTTAATGTTGTTTTGTTTGTGTGTGTGTGTGTACAACGAAGTCTCTTTGAGAGGAAAATTATAATTTAAAGATCTTATTACCCCCTTATTGTTTAACTACTTCACACAACTATTAAAGAATCCCTATATGAAGTTACATGAGGCTACATTTACTGGTGTGCTTCCCTAATGTAGATGATGTAAATAGTCTAAGTGTCATGTTAGGGGGGCATTACGGACCTCAGGAGTCCGCCCTTGGAGGCTTGGAGAGCGGATAAAGAGAGGTGTAGAACTAACAAAAAATAATTAAGTATTTGCAATGCATAAACATAGAAGTTATCACTGTCATATTATGATCACTTAATGTAAGTAAGTTTAAGTAAAACTAATACAAGTCAATATTATTCACCTAGGCATTAGTGGGCTTGAGGGTCTCAGGGAGCGTGGACAAAGTGACTTGTCTCTGTATTTGAGGATTCTCAGTGCAGGCACTAACAGGAAGCTGCTGTGCATTAGTGGAGAGTCCTCTGAAGGCAGCTGTTATTTCATTCACACACTCATCTGTTACCTGCTGACTCCTCATAGTAAGTCTAGCCAAGTCAGCTGTTAAGTTGTCCATACCATCGCTTGATAACTGGTAACTTTTGATTGACAGTCCAGCCATGGCAGCTGCCAACTCGTCCATATAATTCTTAAGAACGTGGTGACAATACTACAAAAAAAAGTGTATATATTAGGTCAGTTAACCTTGAAGAGCTAAACAGTTCAAGTGGTAAGTAACTAAGTATTTGCAATGAATAAACATAGAAATGATCACTGTCATATTATATAATCACTTAATATGGAGATAAGTAAAACTGACACAGACAGTTTAAACTGCTTGTTAAAACTGCTATTGCTTAGTGTGTTTTCTCAGCACACTAACATAAATAAGGATGTATAATATAAAAAACTAGAAAACGATATAGTATTTTCAAGTCTTACTTTAGTATGGTAAAATTAAGAATAAGTCACATTAAAGTGTGTCATGATTTTCCGTAAAAAAGTCAAGTATAGTTTGTCAAAAGAATATGAAAAAATCATTTTGTAGAGTAGTATGTTGAAAATTCTCAGTGTTTAACTGAACACACCTACATGTGATAACGCCTCGAACAAAGGGGTAATTAGCATACAAAGGGGGGTCACTAGCATCAGAGGGGGAAAGGTGCTACGGGAATGAACTTTGAGGAGGGGGAACTTGTAAGAATTTCCAGCTTTTGAAGATAATTATATGGTACCCGTCCTTACAGCTAAACAAATCCTATGCCAGGTATTCTACAGACCACAAGAAGCACAAGAAGCCCCAGAAAGTATTACATTCAGAGCTAATAATGGTGAAACCGAAGAAGAAGCAAAGCAGATTATAATCGTTGCGGGTGAAAGGATAGAGAATTTGCAAGTGATGTTAATGCACTTATCTGATATAAAAAAATGCATTCATTTACTTCCAAGAGACCCCTAAACATCTACTTGGGCAATGTGAATTGAACGATAAACCGATCACTGTAAATGAAACGCGGAGAGAAGCAGCAGTGCAAATCGTTAAGTCTATTACCTTGAATGCACTACGACATTAACTTGGTCAAATGTAATATGTCTTTCTGAAAATGTGGCGAATGGTGTGTTTTTCAATTAAGCAACCATAACAAATTAAAATGTGTTTTATTCTTGCTTTCATATATAGTAATAGTATTAACTCCTTTGACTAGACTGTACTAAAATAAGACGTTTCACTGTTAAATAAAAAAATGGAAGTAGAAAATCGAGATAATGATGAGGTTCGTTATGTATCCAGTAACTATGAACAGCAGTTGAAAATGTTATTTAACCCTTTAACTCTAATAGACAAATCTAAAATAGCCTCTAGCTTATCTATAAGTTTGTGATTTTAACACTTATTCACTGACACAAGGCAGATTTTGGCTTTTTTCTCATGCCAAGATACTTTTAGACACACTTTGAGGTATGCAAAACCTTAAAACTAGAAAATGAAGTACATTGTCTGATTAGATTTTTTCTTAAAGACTGTTTCTCTAAAAGGCAAGTTTTGTGATTTTTAACACTTATTTACTTTTTTCTCTCTTTTCTTGTGTTACCAAGATACTTTTAGATACACTTTTGATGTATGCAACACTTAACAAAAGGGTATAATATGAAGTACTTTGTAAGGAATGGGGGTTTCTTTAATACCCCGTTTTTTTATTTTAAAAAAACACTTGTACAGTTAAATAATGTAGGTTTTCTCTGATATTTTAGTTATTTTCAGCTACCAAGATACTTTTTTGATACACTTTAATGTAGGAACATTTGGCAACTGGTAGAATGTCAATTATTTTGTAATAAAATGTATTTTCTTAAAGACTGTGACTCTAAAAGGGGAAGTTTTTTTTTTTTTTTCTCCCGTTGTCTTTCACTTACTTTTTTGGATACAGTTTTATGTATGACAACTCTACAACTGGTAGAAAGTTAAGTACTTTTTCTGAACAGATTTTCTTTAAGACTGTGACTCTTAAAGGTAAGACAATCCAGTTTTATGGAAGTAACTTAAATTATTTTTGTTTTTGTTTTTTCTCCTACAAAGATACTTATAGTTACACTTTAATGGATGCAAAACTTTATAACTTGGTAAAATATTCATTATTTTGTAATGAATTGAGTTTTCTTTTTGTTTTTGTTTTTCAACATACTATTGTACACAATGACTTTTCCATATATATATATATATATATATATATATTTTCAGACAAACTATACTTTTGACTTTTTCCGTAAAATCGTGACAAACTATTACTTATTCTTACATTTGACCTCTTGCTGCTTGGTTGGAAATGATAGATGAAAAAGCTACAAGCTTAAAGAACTTTTCTAAAAACTCTCAATTCTACAGATGACTCCCCCCCACTCAACGCAATAAGTCCACCCCCCACTCAGCAAATCATCTAAAACGAAGGACCCCACTAAGACGCCCGTTGAAAACTAGCCAGGGATCTGAGAAAAACCAAGTCTCCCCCCGCGAGATGCAGCCAGGAACAAACTCCTGGACTACTATCGTCCCCAGCATTGTGGACACCCAAATCTTGCAATACTACAGCTGCTGATGTTACTCCTGGGGCCAAGACGTCTCTGTTTTTGAACATAGTGAAATCGGAGTTGGTTGATATTCTGGAGAGGGTGCTGCATCGGTACAGAGAAGAAATCTGCAATGGATCCCGAGTCAGTCACCCCAGCCAGAGGCAACACGATTGTGTGAATGACATTCCAGAATATTTCTTCAGAAACAATTACAACGCGTTAATGAAAAAGACTTTGGCTCGCCGACTTCATTACTGCGATTGACCAGAGTCTTAATGATATAAACATTTACATAGCTGAATGAAGGATCCAAGGCGCTTCGGAGGCTTTTCTGCACAATCTCAAAAACTGCAGACGCCTCAAGGAGAGACTTGAAAAGATCCACGCCGAGCTGGATGGAGAGGAAGAAGACTAATAACCAGCGGTTGATTTGAAGCCGGGGATTTTTTCGATACTTTGACTTTTCTTTAAAGTAAAATAAAAATGGGTAACTACTATGGAAAACAATCTGTATTTATCTATCAGAATGCAGTCAATACCTGTTTAATAAGTGTGTTGTTGATGACGATTGAAAACAGAATGAGTAGTGATCCCCGTGTAAACAGAACGGCTGAAGTTTGTAAACTAGAAGACATTTTGGATATTGTTCATTCTGGCAGTACTATTCCGGGTCATTGGGAAACGATTGTAAACGAAACATTTAAAGTGGTACTGGAATCTTCATTTTCCGAAACATTCTGTAACATTACCGAAGAAATGAAACAAACACCAAAAGTGTATCATGTGCTCGCATTGTATGCTCTGTTTGTAGATGTAATGCATCTTTGTGTCAAAAACAGCATACACATGAATACTTTGGCCGAAGTGCAAAAACTCCATTATAATATTTCCCTTCATCTGGGGGATTCTATGCTGGAAAAGATCCTGGGGATGTTGCAATCAGTATAATTGTATTATTGATTCCTATGGGGTGAAAACAATAAATTGTAAATATGAAATTCTGCAAATAAAAAAAGTGTTTTTTACATTTAAAAAAAACTTGTCTTCAAATCATAGTATAGTATTTCCTACATATCATTTTAAAAAAGAGTCACAGTGTAGAATGTCCAAACATTTAATTTAAAAGTACTAGTATAGTATGTTAAAAGTATCTTGAAAAAAGTCCAAGTATAGTATGTAGTTAAGAAATATATTATATAGTTTTGTCTGCAATGTCAGTATAGGATCTCTAATAAAAAAAATAAAAAAATGAGAGAAAGTCATAGTATAGTTTGACAAAAAGATCCTGAAAAAGTCATGACACTGTGTGTTGAAATGGTTTTGAATAAACACATCAGTATTTTAAAAAGTAAAATTGTATCAAGTGCATCAGACAACTCAAATTACTCCATTTGAACCATATTATAAATAAGTAAAGAATGGTCATAGTATATAGCAGGGGTGTTTAATAGTTTTCTGTGTGTCGGTGTTTCAGTGTTTCAGTGTTTCAGTGTTTCTGTGTTTCAGTGTTTCAGTGTTTTGTGTTTTTGTGTGTCAGTATTTCAGTGTTTCAGTGTTTCAGTGTTTTGTGTGTCAGTGTTTCAGTGTTTCAGTGTTTCAGTGTTTCTGTGTTTCAGTGTTTCAGTGTTTTCAGTATTTCAGTGTTTTGTGTTTCAGTGTTTCAGTGTTTCAGTGTTTTGTGTTTCTGTGTTTTGTGTTTCAGTGTTTTTTGTGTTTCAGTGTTTCAGTGTTTCAGTGTTTTTGTGTTTCTGTGTTTCTGTGTTTTTGTGTGTCAGTGTTTTCAGTGTGTCAGTGTTTCAGTGTTGCAGTGTTTCAGTGTTTTCAGTGTTTCGTGTTTCAGTGTTCAGTGTTTTTGTGTTTCAGTGTTTCAGTGTTTTGTGTGTCAGAGTGTCAGTGTTTACAGCCTTTCTTTGCTCTGATCAATCCCCAGGGATCCTCCCCTGGAAGGAATATAGCAGGATGAGAGAAAAACATTTAAAAAAAAACGTATCTTAGAAGTGGCTATAACATTTGATGCAATTCTAAAAGATAGTCAGATTCCTAAAAAGTTACAAACGGATGCTGGAAAAGAATTATTTGTTTCTTCAGCAAGGCTTCAAAAATCTTGTTAAATAATTCTTTTCCAGCATCCGTTTGTAACTTTTTAGGAATCTGACTATCTTTTAGAATTGCATCAAATGTTATAGCCACTTCTAAGATACGTTTTTTTTTAAATGTTTTCTCTCATCCTGCTATATTCCTTCCAGGGGAGGATCCCTGGGGATTGATCAGAGCAAAGAAAGGCTGTAAACACTGACACTCTGACACACAAAACACTGAAACACTGAAACACAAAAACACTGAAACACTGAAACACGAAACACTGAAAACACTGAAACACTGCAACACTGAAACACTGACACACTGAAAACACTGACACACAAAAACACAGAAACACAGAAACACAAAAACACTGAAACACTGAAACACTGAAACACAAAAAACACTGAAACACAAAACACAGAAACACAAAACACTGAAACACTGAAACACTGAAACACAAAACACTGAAATACTGAAAACACTGAAACACTGAAACACAGAAACACTGAAACACTGAAACACTGAAACACTGACACACAAAACACTGAAACACTGAAACACTGAAATACTGACACACAAAAACACAAAACACTGAAACACTGAAACACAGAAACACTGAAACACTGAAACACTGAAACACCGACACACAGAAAACTATTAAACACCCCTGCTATATACTATGACCATTCTTTACTTATTTATAATATGGTTCAAATGGAGTAATTTGAGTTGTCTGATGCACTTGATACAATTTTACTTTTTAAAATACTGATGTGTTTATTCAAAACCATTTCAACACACAGTGTCATGACTTTTTCAGGATCTTTTTGTCAAACTATACTATGACTTTCTCTCATTTTTTTATTTTTTTATTAGAGATCCTATACTGACATTGCAGACAAAACTATATAATATATTTCTTAACTACATACTATACTTGGACTTTTTTCAAGATACTTTTAACATACTATACTAGTACTTTTAAATTAAATGTTTGGACATTCTACACTGTGACTCTTTTTTAAAATGATATGTAGGAAATACTATACTATGATTTGAAGACAAGTTTTTTTTAAATGTAAAAAACACTTTTTTTATTTGCAGAATTTCATATTTACAATTTATTGTTTTCACCCCATAGGAATCAATAATACAATTATACTGATTGCAACATCCCCAGGATCTTTTCCAGCATAGAATCCCCCAGATGAAGGGAAATATTATAATGGAGTTTTTGCACTTCGGCCAAAGTATTCATGTGTATGCTGTTTTTGACACAAAGATGCATTACATCTACAAACAGAGCATACAATGCGAGCACATGATACACTTTTGGTGTTTGTTTCATTTCTTCGGTAATGTTACAGAATGTTTCGGAAAATGAAGATTCCAGTACCACTTTAAATGTTTCGTTTACAATCGTTTCCCAATGACCCGGAATAGTACTGCCAGAATGAACAATATCCAAAATGTCTTCTAGTTTACAAACTTCAGCCGTTCTGTTTACACGGGGATCACTACTCATTCTGTTTTCAATCGTCATCAACAACACACTTATTAAACAGGTATTGACTGCATTCTGATAGATAAATACAGATTGTTTTCCATAGTAGTTACCCATTTTTATTTTACTTTAAAGAAAAGTCAAAGTATCGAAAAAATCCCCGGCTTCAAATCAACCGCTGGTTATTAGTCTTCTTCCTCTCCATCCAGCTCGGCGTGGATCTTTTCAAGTCTCTCCTTGAGGCGTCTGCAGTTTTTGAGATTGTGCAGAAAAGCCTCCGAAGCGCCTTGGATCCTTCATTCAGCTATGTAAATGTTTATATCATTAAGACTCTGGTCAATCGCAGTAATGAAGTCGGCGAGCCAAAGTCTTTTTCATTAACGCGTTGTAATTGTTTCTGAAGAAATATTCTGGAATGTCATTCACACAATCGTGTTGCCTCTGGCTGGGGTGACTGACTCGGGATCCATTGCAGATTTCTTCTCTGTACCGATGCAGCACCCTCTCCAGAATATCAACCAACTCCGATTTCACTATGTTCAAAAACAGAGACGTCTTGGCCCCAGGAGTAACATCAGCAGCTGTAGTATTGCAAGATTTGGGTGTCCACAATGCTGGGGACGATAGTAGTCCAGGAGTTTGTTCCTGGCTGCATCTCGCGGGGGGAGACTTGGTTTTTCTCAGATCCCTGGCTAGTTTTCAACGGGCGTCTTAGTGGGGTCCTTCGTTTTAGATGATTTGCTGAGTGGGGGGTGGACTTATTGCGTTGAGTGGGGGGGAGTCATCTGTAGAATTGAGAGTTTTTAGAAAAGTTCTTTAAGCTTTGTAGCTTTTTCATCTATCATTTCCAACCAAGCAGCAAGAGGTCAAATGTAAGAATAAGTAATAGTTTGTCACGATTTTACGGAAAAAGTCAAAAGTATAGTTTGTCTGAAAATATATATATATATATATATATATATGGAAAAGTCATTGTGTACAATAGTATGTTGAAAAACAAAAACAAAAAAGAAAACTCAATTCATTACAAAATAATGAATATTTTACCAAGTTATAAAGTTTTGCATCCATTAAAGTGTAACTATAAGTATCTTTGTAGGAGAAAAAAACAAAAAAAAAATAATTTAAGTTACTTCCATAAAACTGGATTGTCTTACCTTTAAGAGTCACAGTCTTAAAGAAAATCTGTTCAGAAAAAGTACTTAACTTTCTACCAGTTGTAGAGTTGTCATACATAAAACTGTATCCAAAAAAGTAAGTGAAAGACAACGGGAGAAAAAAAAAAAAAAACTTCCCCTTTTAGAGTCACAGTCTTTAAGAAAATACATTTTATTACAAAATAATTGACATTCTACCAGTTGCCAAATGTTCCTACATTAAAGTGTATCAAAAAAGTATCTTGGTAGCTGAAAATAACTAAAATATCAGAGAAAACCTACATTATTTAACTGTACAAGTGTTTTTTAAAATAAAAAAACGGGGTATTAAAGAAACCCCCATTCCTTACAAAGTACTTCATATTATACCCTTTTGTTAAGTGTTGCATACATCAAAAGTGTATCTAAAAGTATCTTGGTAACACAAGAAAAGAGAGAAAAAAGTAAATAAGTGTTAAAAATCACAAAACTTGCCTTTTAGAGAAACAGTCTTTAAGAAAAAATCTAATCAGACAATGTACTTCATTTTCTAGTTTTAAGGTTTTGCATACCTCAAAGTGTGTCTAAAAGTATCTTGGCATGAGAAAAAAGCCAAAATCTGCCTTGTGTCAGTGAATAAGTGTTAAAATCACAAACTTATAGATAAGCTAGAGGCTATTTTAGATTTGTCTATTAGAGTTAAAGGGTTAAATAACATTTTCAACTGCTGTTCATAGTTACTGGATACATAACGAACCTCATCATTATCTCGATTTTCTACTTCCATTTTTTTATTTAACAGTGAAACGTCTTATTTTAGTACAGTCTAGTCAAAGGAGTTAATACTATTACTATATATGAAAGCAAGAATAAAACACATTTTAATTTGTTATGGTTGCTTAATTGAAAAACACACCATTCGCCACATTTTCAGAAAGACATATTACATTTGACCAAGTTAATGTCGTAGTGCATTCAAGGTAATAGACTTAACGATTTGCACTGCTGCTTCTCTCCGCGTTTCATTTACAGTGATCGGTTTATCGTTCAATTCACATTGCCCAAGTAGATGTTTAGGGGTCTCTTGGAAGTAAATGAATGCATTTTTTTATATCAGATAAGTGCATTAACATCACTTGCAAATTCTCTATCCTTTCACCCGCAACGATTATAATCTGCTTTGCTTCTTCTTCGGTTTCACCATTATTAGCTCTGAATGTAATACTTTCTGGGGCTTCTTGTGCTTCTTGTGGTCTGTAGAATACCTGGCATAGGATTTGTTTAGCTGTAAGGACGGGTACCATATAATTATCTTCAAAAGCTGGAAATTCTTACAAGTTCCCCCTCCTCAAAGTTCATTCCCGTAGCACCTTTCCCCCTCTGATGCTAGTGACCCCCCTTTGTATGCTAATTACCCCTTTGTTCGAGGCGTTATCACATGTAGGTGTGTTCAGTTAAACACTGAGAATTTCAACATACTACTCTACAAAATGATTTTTTCATATTCTTTTGACAAACTATACTTGACTTTTTTACGGAAAATCATGACACACTTTAATGTGACTTATTCTTAATTTTACCATACTAAAGTAAGACTTGAAAATACTATATCGTTTTCTAGTTTTTTATATTATACATCCTTATTTATGTTAGTGTGCTGAGAAAACACACTAAGCAATAGCATTTTAACAAGCAGTTTAAACTGTCTGTGTCAGTTTTACTTATCTCCATATTAAGTGATTATATAATATGACAGTGATCATTTCTATGTTTATTCATTGCAAATACTTAGTTACTTACCACTTGAACTGTTTAGCTCTTCAAGGTTAACTGACCTAATATATACACTTTTTTTTGTAGTATTGTCACCACGTTCTTAAGAATTATATGGACGAGTTGGCAGCTGCCATGGCTGGACTGTCAATCAAAAGTTACCAGTTATCAAGCGATGGTATGGACAACTTAACAGCTGACTTGGCTAGACTTACTATGAGGAGTCAGCAGGTAACAGATGAGTGTGTGAATGAAATAACAGCTGCCTTCAGAGGACTCTCCACTAATGCACAGCAGCTTCCTGTTAGTGCCTGCACTGAGAATCCTCAAATACAGAGACAAGTCACTTTGTCCACGCTCCCTGAGACCCTCAAGCCCACTAATGCCTAGGTGAATAATATTGACTTGTGTTAGTTTTACTTAAACTTACTTACATTAAGTGATCATAATATGACAGTGATAACTTCTATGTTTATGCATTGCAAATACTTAATTATTTTTTGTTAGTTCTACACCTCTCTTTATCCGCTCTCCAAGCCTCCAAGGGCGGACTCCTGAGGTCCGTAATGCCCCCCTAACATGACACTTAGACTATTTACATCATCTACATTAGGGAAGCACACCAGTAAATGTAGCCTCATGTAACTTCATATAGGGATTCTTTAATAGTTGTGTGAAGTAGTTAAACAATAAGGGGGTAATAAGATCTTTAAATTATAATTTTCCTCTCAAAGAGACTTCGTTGTACACACACACACACAAACAAAACAACATTAAATAATGACATGATATTATAGCGATAACACATAATGTGTAGAAAGAGATGTCCTGTATGGGTTGATTGCGCGTTGATCTGTTGGTAAAATGCTCATCTATCATTTTCAACCAAGCAGTATGAGGTCAAATTTAATAAGTAATAGTTTGTCACGATTTTACGGGAAAAAGTCAGAGCGCAATGTCACATCTTAAAGACAGCTTGAACTGGATAGATGGTTAGTCTTTTTTCAAAACATACCATATGTTCTGCATGTTAGTATATTTGGCCAAATCGGGTTAGGCCCTACTGCCCCACTCCCCCAATAGGGAAGTCACGCTTTGAGAAGAGGTGTTTAATTTCACAGATCTGACTTGATGTGATGGCTGAAGTAATAGGGACGGGGGAGGAAAATTCAGGGGTGAAGAAGCAGAAAGATAACTTGTTTGTAAAACGGACAGCACTTCAGTTTCAGGAAAGATGACACATATAACTTCATATAGGGATTATTTTATTAGTGGATTTGATGTAATTAAACATAAAGAAAAAAACCAAACGCCATGGGGTCATTAAGATCTTTAATTTATTGCCAACCTCTTCAGAGAGACTTTGTTGCATTTATTACCAGATTACCCCTCCTTTCAACAAAGAGAGGCCCTTATAGTTAGTATAGTAATTAAACATTAGTTCACCATCCGTACACTTCAAGAGAGCCTCCTTAGTTATTAACCCAACTCTTATTTAAAAAAAAAAAAAAGGCGGGGTAGGAGGGGAATACGGGTATGTGTGTGTGTGTGTGTGTGTGTGTGTGTGTGTGTGTGTGTGTGTGTGTGTGTGTGTGTGTGTGTGTGTGTGTGTGTGTGTGTGTGGATGGAAATCTCTCAGAATGATATCCCCTTTAGCGCAATACAGCATCAGTTGCACCTCTTATGTGACATACAAGAATAGTGTGTGACAGACAAAAGATGTCCTATAGGGGCTGATTATGCATGGACATAAACGCTAGTAACGTCTAATCTGACGGGGGATACCCGCTGTTGCTGACGGAGGGAGACCCCGGTGCTGCGGACTATTCGACATGCATCTCTGCATGCGGTGAGCGGAACAAAACACACTCGTAGATAACACACGTAGCTATTTTAATTACCTCTCAAACTACCTAAACTAGTTAAAGTTTGTTTTAGTTTTACTGTCGAGTCACTCATTATTGGACCCGCGAGCTGCATGATACTGGCGTGTTGTCAGGAGGGGGGAGAGCAGTCCGTTTATTATTCCCGTGTTATTGTAAATTACTGTACACGTTTTGAATAGTTAATTAATCTACTATAACTAGTTGGTTTAATATCGAATCATATCAGTTTGTTTCAAAGCTCATTAAATAACATAGAAGACCTTTAGCCGGCACTTTTCTAATTTTGCCACGGAAGATTTAAACTGTAACGAACATGCCGACCGGACAGGAGGGGGGAGGAGGAGGAGGGGGTTGAGAGGGGTGGGGGCTGAGGAGGGGATGGGGGGCTACCTGAGAGGATGTAGCACCTGTATGTGAGGGGGAGGGGGGGGGGGCTGAGGGGGGGGGGGGGGTACCGGGGAGGATGTCACACCTGTACGCGATAACACCTCGAACAAAGGGCTCATTAGCATATCAAAGGGGGGTCATTAACATAATTAGGGGGCGGGACTTAGAAGGTGTGACCTGTCACTTTTTTATGCATACTAATGAGATTGAAGCGGGATATGTAATACTACTGAAGCGCAAGTG